>NC_081364.1:5857285-6157285 GCF_030684315.1 Stegostoma tigrinum
CTCTCTCTCTGTTTCTCTCTCTCTCTCTCTCTCTCTCTGTTTCTCTCTCTCTCTCTCTGTTTCTCTCTCTCTCTCTCTCTCTCTCTCTCTGTTTCTCTCTCTCTCTCTCTCTCTGTTTCTCTCTCTCTCTCTCTCTCTCTCTCTCTGTTTCTCTCTCTCTCTCTCTCTCTGTGTCTCTCTCTCTGTTTCTCTCTCTCTGTGTCTCTCTCTCTGTTTCTCTCTCTCTCTCTCTCTCTCTCTCTCTGTTTCTCTTCCCCTCCCACGCTCTCTCTCCCCCCCACGCCAACAACCTTCTTTAAGGAGACAATGCCCAGCTGCTGCTTTCCTGCAAGCTTGTTAATGCCTTCAAATTCATCCTAGAGTGGGGGCCAGAATTAGACACACAGTACTCCAGTTGAGGCCAAATACTTTTCTACACTTGCATTTATTTGTAAAGGTCAGGACCCTGTATGCATTTTCAATCACACTCTCTGATCTTGATTTATACAGACACACACACACACCCCACGTCTCTGCTCCTGCAACCTCTCTTTTTTTAGATTTGTCCTTTTTTAAAAAAAATATATCGTCTGTCTTCATCCTTCCAACCAAAATATAGCACTTCCAAATCTCTGCATTAAATTTAATCTGCCACATGCTTGTTCAGTTCATCAACCTGTGTGACAACTTAAGCTCTGTCACTATTCTCCTTATAAATCACGGTACTCCTAAAATTTAGTGTCATTAAAAGATGGAAGTGTGTCATGTGCACCCAAGTATGAGTTGTCATGAATCAAGAAAACCTGTTTTCCTAGTGGCTGCCACAGGGGAACCTCACTGTATACCTTTTTGAGAAACAACCATTCACCAGTGTTATTGCTTCTTCTCACTCGGTCCTATCACTTCCTATCCATACTGCCTCTGCTGATATTCCACGGACTTTTAATTTGTTGACAAGTCTGCTATGTGGTACTTTATCATCTGCTGTTTGGAAGCCCATCTATATTGCATCAACTGTGACTGCTCATCAACCTTCCCTGTTATGCTTCATGAAAAGAGGTTTGTGTTGTGGCACGATGGGGTGATGAGAATAAGAGGATGTTTCTTCGTGGGAGTGTGGTATTCAGCCCTGAAGGCCATTCTGCTACTTGATCAGATAATGGCAGTCTGCAATACATTAGTTTAATCAAAATTAAGTAAAATTATAAATATGTTCTTCCTTTTGTCTTGCTCTTTGAGCTCCTTTTTATTTCGCTTTCTGCCTTTGTTTTTCCCTTATGCTTTTTTTTCCATCTCACACACTTCTTAAAATTTTATTAAAACCTGTCTGGGATCAATATTTCCTTATACGGCTCAGTGTCAAATTTTGTTAATGTTCCTGTGCTGCACCTTGCACTTGCTATGCAAACTGTTGTTGCAAAGTTGTTTGTGTCCATACCTGCCAGAATTTCTTATCATTTCTAACACACTTTTAATTGCTTCATTTCCTAACAGAGTCCGATTTTGGGATGTCTTTCTCCTGATCCCGAATGTGCTTTTCTTCTCGTTCTTGCTCTGGAAACTTCCATCGGCTAGAGCAAAGATTCGGGCCACATCGAGTCCCATCTTCACTACATTCTACATACTGGTAAGTCTTCTGCAATGCAATAGCAATTTGGTGTAACATGCAGGATTTCTGCAAGATGTCCTGGCAACCCGAATATTACTAGAATCTCTTGAGCTGCTGCACAAAGTATCTCGGCTCTGGGTCATCTCTCCCTTCTATTCATCTTGTTCCCAAGTACAGCATCTGTTGCACTGACGTTGCTGATCATCCAATTCTGGCCTCCGTGCATCCCACAGAATCATTACACCACAGAAACACTATTCAGCTTATCGTAGTCTACACCATTATTCAAATGTGCGGTTCACTCCGTGCCATTCTACTGCCTTCTCCCAGTAACCCTGCACGTTATTTCTTTGCCACTGATCACCTAATTCACTCTTGAGGAACATGTAACCGCCACTAGACATACTGGCAGTGCTAGCCACTTGCTGTGAGAAAAGAGTTTTTCTCCAGTTAATTCCTTTTAAATCTGTGCCCTTTTTTTTTGATACTTTCACAAATGGAAACATTTTTGTCCCAATTTACTGTCTTTGAAAGCCTCTGTCAAACTTCCAATCGACCTTCTCTCTTGAAGAAAAACCTTCCAGTTGCCCAGCCGACTTTAATTAATTACATGCGTGGAACCATTCTTGCAAACATCTCCTGAACTCCATCCAGTGTTGTACAACTGCAACATGACATTCCAAGATGTTGGTGAGGCCTTTCGGAGTCCTGCGTACAATTCTGGTTGCCTTGTTAAAGGAGGAATATTATTAAATTGAAAAGGATGCCAAAAAGATGTACAAGGATGTTACCACGACTGGAGGGTTTGAATTATAAGGAAGGCAGGATAGGCTTTTTTTGTCCCTGGAGTGTAGGAGGCTGAGGAGTGACGTTATGGGGGTTTATGAATTCGAGGGGCATAGATAAGGTGAAATAGCAAAGGTCTTTTACCTAGGATAGGGAAGTCCAGAACTAGAGGGCATAATCTTAAGGTCATGGGGGATCAGATTTAAAAGGGACCTGAGAGGTACTTTCTGTCTCAGGGAGGATCATATGTGGCATGAACTGCCAGAGGAAGTGGCAGTTGCAGGTAGTTAAACATTTAAAAAGTTATTCGGATGGCTATATGAATACGAAAGGTTTAGAGGGATGTAGGCAAATAGAACCAGTTTAGTCTGGTAAACCTGGTCGGCTTGGATGAGTATTACCAAAGGGTCTGTTTCTGTGCTGTATGGCTCTGACTCTATCCTCAAAGTGTGCACCTCGACTTTACTACCTTGTCAAAACATAACAACCCTGACTGCAGCACTGCCTCAAAACTGCGTTGGGAGCATCAGCCTGGAATATGAGTTGAAGACTATAATAATGTTTAAATTCAGCCTTCGAAGGTGAGAGTGCTATCTAGTGGGACAGGCATCGCGTTGTTAAAGATTTGAACTAGCCATTCTGAAACTCTTAAGTCATCCAAGGCCAGTTATTCAGACTGTTAACTGTAATGAAGAACTTGACACAGGTCCAGAAAGAAATGAACAACCTTGTTTCTCTCAACCCTGTCTACTGAATTACAGAAGCAAAATACTGTAAATACTGGAAATGTAAAATAAAAACTGAAAAAACGTTCCTCAAGCCTGGCAGCATCTGTAAAGGAAAGTTGATACTTCAGGTCAATGATGTTTCATCAAAGCATCCACCTTGTTTTCTCATTTAACAAAAGCTAAATATTACAGACACTGGAAATCTGAAATAAGAGCAAAAGATGGAAGACCTCAGAAGGTCAAGGAGCATGTTTGGAGAGGAACAGAATAATGGTTTGAATCAGAAAAACTGAGGAAATAAAAAGAAAACAGAAATTGCTGGAAAAGCTGAGCAGGTCTGGCAGTGTCTGTGGGGGAACTGAAGAAATAACCTAGCTTCTGCCGAAAGTCTGCCGTTGTTTTCTACATGTGGCTATTTCCTGGTCATTCTTGGTTGACTTGACTTTGGTGTTGAAAAGGTTGAGCCATTGCTTTGTGCTGCCTATCTGTAACCTGCATGCCAGTTTTGACATAAGGTTGGTGACGACCGAGATCAGCATTTGTTGCAGATGGCAGCAGAACCCTGCTCAAGTACAGATATTGGAAATCTTGAAATTTTAAACAGAAAATGCTGGAAAGCACTTCAGTCTTCAACATGGAAACAAGACTTAACATTCCAGGTTTTACTTTTTCAGCAGAACCAGAAATGAGAGATTTGATCGTTTAGGGACAAGGGGGAGCAAAGTGGAGAGCATTTCACACATCAAGGGTGTGATGGAATGCTCTGCACTTGCTCTAGATGACTGCAACAATAATCAAAAGCTTGATAGTTTCCAGGACAAGGGGAAGATTCACCAGGATGTTGCCTGTCTTGGAGCCTTTCAAGAGAGGCTGCATAAGCTCAGCTTGGAGGAGTGAGTGTTTTCCCACCTCTGGACTCTGAGGCCCTGGTTCAAATCATACCTGCTCCAGAAGTGTATCGTAAAATCACTGAAGAGGTTGATTGCGGGAAAAATAGATAAGCTCAAGATATTTTCCTCTAATATTTTGAGGGAGACTTCATTTGGACTGTACACAATTTGAAGGGCATGGACAGGGTGGATAGAAAGTAACTGTTGTCCTTGGAGTCAAGAACGAGGGGGAGCACTTTTTGTTTTAAAAGTGAAGAGGAGGAAATTTTAAAGGGGAATTGAGGAAATGTTTTCTTCACTCAAGGGTGGTGAGCATCTAGAATGTACTGCCCTGGAGGGTAGTTGAGACTGGAATTCTCAACTTTGTGGAAAAGTGCCTGGGTGAGCACTGCAACAATATTTAAGAAAATAGCTCATCAATGGGGTTGAGGGTGATTTAGCAGTTTGGATCAGAAATTGGCGAGCTGTAAGAAGACAGAAGGTGGTGGTTGATGGGAAATGTTCATTCCAGAGTTCAGTTACTAGTGGTGTACCGCAAGGATCTGTTTTGGGGTCACTGCTGTTTTGTCATTTTTATGAATGACCTGGACGAGGGCTTAGAAGGATGGGTTAGTAAATTTGCAGATGACACTAAAGTCAGTGGAGTTGTTGAGAGTGCGGAAGGATTTTGCAAGTTACAGAGGGACAGAGATAAGCTGCAAAGCTGGTTTGAGAGGTGGCAAATGGAGGTTAATGCGGAAAAGTGTGAGGCGATTCACTTTGGAGGGAAAAACAGGAATACAGAGTGTTGGGCTAATGGTAGGATCCTTGGTAGTGTGGATGAGCAGAGAGATCTGTGTCCATGTGCATAGATCCCTGAAAGCTGCCACCCAGGTTGATTTAGGGTTGCTTAGAAGGCGTACGATGTGTTAGGCTTTGTTGGTAGAGGGATTGAGGTTTAGAGCGATGAGGTCATGTTGCAGCTGTACAAAACTGTTGCGGCCGCACTTGGAGTATTGCGTACAGTTCTGGTCACCGCATTATAGGAAGGATGTGGAAGCATTGGAAAGGGTGCAAAGGAGATTTACCAGAATGTTGCCTGGTATGGACGGAAGGACTTATGAGGAAAGGCTGAGGGACTTGAGGCTGTTTTCGTTAGAGAGAAGAAGGTTAAGAGGTGACTTAATAGAGACGTAAAAAGATAATCAAAGGATTAGATAGGGTGGACAGTGAAAGCCTTTTTCCTCATAGGGTGATGTCTAGCTCAAGGGGACATAGGTTTAAATTGAAGGGTGATAGATATAGGACACATGTCAGACGTATGTTCTTTACACAGAGAGTGGTAAGGGCGTGGAATGCCCTGCCTGCAGCACTAGTAGTCTTGTCAACTTTTAGAGCATTTAAATGGTTGTTGGATAAACATATGGATGAGAATGGAATAGTGTAGGTTAAATGGGCTTCAGATTGTTGCACGACCTGTGAAACCATCGAGGGCCGAAGGGCCTGTACTGCGCTGTAACGTTCTATGTTCTACAACTTTCCCTAGGGCAGTTAAGAATGAGCAAAAAATGCTGGCCGAGCCAGTAATCCTGCATGCCCTGAAAGGTAAATTAATTGAATGATGTGGGGCTGTAGTGGGATAAAAAGGAAGAAAATACAGTGTTGAGGGAATGAGTAAGCGATGGTACCAGATTCTGCTGCCTGAAATAATGAGGCAATGGTTTCATCTGCGGTGGTTGAGGATTGAATGCTGTCAAACTTCCAAATCAGCAGTGCTTTTTCTCATGGTTCACTGGAACCTTGTAGGAAGCAAAGTTGGAGTGGGAAGGAAGATTAGTGACATGTGACAGGACACTTGGGAGAACAGATGGCTCTGAGAATGTCTTGGAGTCCATACATCGTAAGAGACTTGTATAAATGGGATGTTGACTGTTGCAGCTGAGGTGTTGTATACTTCGAGTATAATTGATCCATAATCTTAAGAGCTCAAAAGAATGATGTATGATCTTATTGAAATATGAAATTCTGAAGGGGCTTGGCAGGGTAAATGCTGAGGTTGTTTCCCTCGAGCTGCAGAGTCCAGAAATAGACTTTTTTTAATTCACTCAATTTGTTGTGAATCTTTGCAACCTCTATCCCAGAGGGCATTAGATGCTCATTGTATATATTGAAGATTTAAGAGTTATAGCTTTATGGGCACAAAGGGAATTTAGGAATATAGGGAATGGGCTGGAAAGTGCATCAGATAAAGAAGTTGAGAATACCAGCTTCTATTTTATTTATTGCCAGAGTTGAGTTAAATCTAATGATTAGATATTTGTGTTAATTTACAAGGAACTGGCTATGATTATTCAGCACTTCAAAGCTATTGTGCAGTTTAGTCAGGTCACGGCTGAGCTGTACTGCAATTTGAATTGACCTTATTATGCTCCATATTCTTCCATGCCTTTGCCAAATAAAGGCCTAATGATCTGCCTCGCGAGCCCCACTTTCCAGACTTCTAGAGGTGTAAGTTCTAGGTGTTCAAACTGCAGTAATGTTTATTATGAAAAGATTCTTTCTGATTTTGCTTTTTTTAATGCTTTGCTTGCTCATTTGTAGGCTTATCCCCCTTACGACCAACTCACCAACAACAGAAATATGAGTCCTTCACTATTTATTTATCCTTTTGAAAATCTTATTGAATTTTTAGCTTGAATTTTAAATGCAGCCATGCTGAGGTGAATGCAGACTGAGTTTTAAGTCCCTTCTCATGTTTCTAATTGATTATAATTAAATATAAGTGCCTTTGTCATATACGGTAAGATTTTAAAAAGCCCCAATTTCCTTCCCTTTGTGTTCCTATTTTATTAGTGCGACTTATGTTTGAAAAAGTAGTTGTGGGTGTATTTAGCTGTTTTAGCATGTGGTTAATTTAAAAATACCAATGGTAAACTTTTCTGTATTTAAATAAAAAGTATGTTTCACTTGCTCTTACTCCAAAGGATATTTTTTTTTTGCTCGCTTTCTTTCGCGCTCACACACGAAGGACCCTGAGCTTCCAGTTGCCTGCCACTTCAGTATACCACCCTGTTTCCTGGCCAACATCTGTCTCAGGGTTGCTGCAGAGAAGCTCAGTGCAAGCTGGAAGAACACCACCTCATTTTCCGCATGGGGATCCTGTAGTCTCCTGGATTCACCATTTGAATTCAATATCTTTTAGGGCTTGAGCTCTCCTATGTCCTTACCCCAATCTCATCACCTCACTTTTTCACCATAGACATTCAGTCCTTATACACTTGCATCCCCCACAGGGATGGCCTAAAAGCCCTCTGTTTCTTCCTGTCCCGTCGGCTCACCCAGTATCCCTCCACTGGCACACGCGCATGCTTGGTGGAACTGGTCCTCATTCTTAACAGTTTTACATTTGATTCCTCCTACTTCCTACAAACTAAGCGGGGTAGCTATGGGCACCTGCATGGACCTGAGCTATGCCTGCCTCTTTGTGGGATTCGTGGAACAGTCCCTTCTCAACAACTGCACTGGCACCATCCCCGCCTCTTTTTTTCTCCACTATATTGATGACTGCATTGGTGCTACTTTGTGCTCCCGTGAGGAGCTGTAACAGTTCATCAACTTCACCAATATCCTCCATTGCACCCTGTCAATTCACCTGGACCATTTCTGACATCTCCCTCCCGTTCCTAAACATCTGTCCCTCCACCCCCACCCCCACCCCATTTTGGGTCCCACCACCAAAGAGTATAACCCTCAACCCCACCCCCATCCACTTTTCTGCAAGGACCATTCACTCCATGACTCCCACATCAGCTCCACCAACCCCCTCCTCCACACCTGGTACCTTTCACTCTGTAACTGCAAGAGGTGCAACACCTGACCCTACACCTTCCTTCTCACCACCTGTCCAAGGCCTCAAACAATCCTTCCAGATCTGGCAGAGATTCACCTGCACTTCATCCAGCCTCATCAACTGTATCCATTGTTCCCAACGTGGTCCCTTCTATATCGGGGAGAACAAACACAGACTCGGACCAGTTTGCGGAGCATCTACTCTCTGCATGCACCAACCATCCTGACTTTCCTATTGCCTTCCACATTAATTCCCCCTCCCACTCTCCCGGTATTATGTCCACCCTTGGCTTCCTCTATTGTGAAGGTGAGGCTGAACATAAACTAGGGGAGCAACGCCTCATATTTTGCCTTGAGAGCCTGAATATTGACGTCACCAGCTTTAAAATCTCTCCTTCAACGTGTCCATTTTGCAACTCACCCATCCATTCCACCCTTCCCGCTGACCAACCACAGTAACACCCTACCTGCATCTACTTATCTTCAGCTCACTACCCTCTCACCACCCCCTTCCTTCTATATATTTCTGGCCTGCCCCCCCCCCCGCCCCGGCCTTCCTGGCCCAAAATGTTTGACTTTCCTGCTCCTCAGATGCTGTCTGACCTGCTGTGCTTTTCCATTTCCACACCTATTGACCCATGCACCAGACCTTGTAATCACATTGTCTGCTATTACATAGAGCCGATTCTTCACCACTAACGGTCCTTCCTAACAACTCTTCACCCTCCGAGCCAGATTGTTATCCACGTCTTTTGATGTCCAATTGTCCTCTGGCTGTCTCCCTCTCCTGCTCTCTCTCCCGCTCTCGCGCGCCCTCTTTCCGGCTCTTTATGTTACGTCTTGTGCACGTCCTCGCATATAAACCAACATTTTAAACTCACGTCCGCAAATGCTGCCAAACGTTAAAGACACAGTTCCAACGTAGGGGATTAAAGTCCGTGGCCATGTAGCCAAATGAAGTTCAATTTGTAGATGTTGGGCATGTTGTGGCATGTGCTTGGAAGCTAAATATAGTAAGTCCTTCGGTGTAACGGACCACTTGTCGTTCTGGTCTTTGGACTTAAAAGTGGGAATGACTGCTGTTTTAAAGTAAGGGCTGTGGAAGTTTTTGAAAAAAAAACACATTACCAGTGAGATAAACCAGCCTCTGTGGAATTCCAATCACCAAGTCACTCTTCCTTTGCACAAGGCCTTGACACTGATCCAGCTCCCAGAGTGATCAGGATGTCTGTCACTACTTATTGGTCAGCCAGGGCTCCCTAATTGGGGCTGTTATATTGGTTCAGTCAGGGAACTCATTCTATGAGGCTGGCTTACTTCCTTATAGTCACTACAACGCAGACACGTTGTATCTGAGATGTTGCCTTGTTCAAACGGTGGTAGTTGGATGCTAGACACTTTTGCACTATGGGTGTGACTGAAGGGGCCATTTTGCCCAGTGATTTGGTTTTGCTCTGATTTGGTTTTTTTCAACCAGGACCAATTGAAGTGATGACCTCTTGAACGCTTCCCGAGTGAGCGCCTGCAGCTTTGCGTTGGGCCGTATGGCAGAGACAGGGGATTAAAAAAGATAACCACTTTCAGAGACTGAAAGGGTGAATCTTCAACCAGTAAATAAAAGGTTGAGGATTGGTATGCCCACAACCTCATTTCCTCTTTCAAAGAGTAAAAAGGAGCTAGAAGGGAACTGAAGGAAAACATCTCATTAATGCCTGTAATCTGCACTGGTGCCAGAACTGTGCTTCACTGACTTTTTGTTCCCACCAGTAATATTTATGTCTTGTCTCTTTATCTGTTTTGTATGTAAATGGGATCCTTTTTAAAAGAGGGAGTTTAAATTATACAGAGCTGTTAAAAACAAACAAATTGCTAACTTACAAATGATTAATAACAATTTGTTTGCAATAAATGGCTGTTTCCTCATTAAATACAGAAACCTGGTGAATGTTTTATTTTAACCTGGGCTCAGTAGCTAGGTAAATTAGGGACTTTGGGCGGTTTAATTAAACGTTTTCACGTTTTGTGATGACTCTGGGAGCTGGAGTTTGATTTTGCAGCATACTATCTCGATGAGTCGTGATACAACTAGCAATTCAAGAATAATCAGCTAATCTGCATTTTGATGAGCATCAGGCAGGATACCAGGAAGAACTCCCAAAATGGTAGAAACACTATTGCCTCTGAATTTGGATGTTATGGATTTGAGGGGATTTGAGTACAGTAATAAAGATGTCTTGCTGTAGTTGCTTAGAGCTTTGACATGTCGTTTGAGTATTGTGTATTATTTTGGGCCAATGTGGTTAACTCTTAACTGCCCTCTCGGGATGAGCAATGAATGCTGCCTAGCCAGCGACGCCCTCATCCCATGAATGAGTTTTTAAAAAATAAAGTAAGAAAGATAGATTTGCCTGCCACAAAGTGTGCAATGGAAGTTCACCTGGACTAATACCTGAGATTTTAGGGTTATTTTATTTCGGGAGATCGTGGAGACTGTGTCCATATTCCCTATATTTTTGTAAAATGAGGAGTGATTTGCTACATTGTATTTTATAAAATTCCTAGAGGGTGTGACAGTCGATGTAGAGGAGATGTTTCTCCTGGCTGATGAGTCTACTATCAATGGACATAACCTCAAGCTAAGGGCTAGGCCACTGAAATCGTCAAGTCAGAGAACTTCTTCATTCGGAGGGGGTACATTTCTGGAATTCCATAACTCAGGGGGTTGTGGAAGCGCCATTATTGAGCAAGCTCAAGATACAAATTGGTAGATTTCTGGAGTATAATGATGAATGATGTTGAGGGACAGTGCAGCAGAGTGACGTTGGAGTAGGTGATTTGGCCTTGATCTAATATAATGTCAGAGTAGGTTCAACAGGTTGAATGGCCTATTCCTGTGTTGAAGTCACACTCCTGACAAATCTAATTTTAAACACTTATTGCCAGTGTTTTATCCAGAGTGTTCTGAGATTGTTTTGCCAATAATTAGCTGTTCTTCTAACGACCACCACCATCTCTGCCACCAACCTACACCCACCCTTGTCCCAAACCTGCCAAAGAAATTGGCAAGATAATAAAATGTGAGGCTGGATGAACACAGCAGGCCAAGCAGCATCTCAGGAGCACAAAAGCTGACGTTTCGGGCCTAGACCCTTCATCAGAGAGGGGGATGGGGGGAGGGAACTGGAATAAATAGGGAGAGAGGGGGAGGCGGACCGAAGATGGAGAATAAAGAAGATAGGTGGAGAGGGTGTAGGTGGGGAGGTAGGGAGGGGATAGGTCAGTCCAGGGAAGACGGACAGGTCAAGGAGGTGGGATGAGGTTAGTAGGTAGCTGGGGGTGTGGATTGGGGTGGGAGGAAGGGATGGGTGAGAGGAAGAACCGGTTAGGGAGGCAGAGACAGGTTGGACTGGTTTTGGGATGCAGTGGGTGGGGGGGAAGAGCTGGGCTGGTTGTGTGGTGCAGTGGGGGGAGGGGATGAACTGGGCTGGTTTAGGGATGCAGTAGGGGAAGGGGAGATTTTGAAACTGGTGAAGTCCACTTTGATACCATATGGCTGCAGGGTTCCCAGGCGGAATATGAGTTGCTGTTCCTGCAACCTTCGGGTGGCATCATTGTGGCAGTGCAGGAGGCCCATGATGGACATGTCATCAAGAGAATGGGAGGGGGAGTGGAAATGGTTTGCGACTGGGAGGTGCAGTTGTTTGTTGCGAACTGAGCGGAGGTGTTTTGCAAAGCGGTCCCCAAGCCTCCGCTTGGTTTCCCCAATGTAGAGGAAGCTGCACCGGGTACAGTGGATGCAGTATACCACATTGGCAGATGTGCAGGTGAACCTCTGCTTGATGTGGAATGTCATCTTGGGGCCTGGGATAGGGGTGAGGGAGGAGGTGTGGGGACAAGTGTAGCATTTCCTGCGGTTGCAGGGGAAGGTGCCGGGTGTGGTGGGGTTGGAGGGCAGTGTGGAGCGAACAAGGGAGCCACGGAGAGAGTGGTCTCTCTGGAAAGCAGACAGGGGAGGGGATGGAAAAATGTCTTGGGTGGTGGGGTCGGATTGTAAATGGCGGAAGTGTCGGAGGATAATGCGTTGTATCCGGAGGTTGGTGGGGTGGTGTGTGAGAACGAGGGGGATCATTGCAAACTGCTTTAAGCAACAAGTTAAGAACTGCTTTTGAGATGTGGAGGCTTTGGAGAGGGTGCAAAGGAGGTTTACCAGGATGCTGCCTGGACTGGAGGGCGTGTCTTACGACGAGCGGTAGACTGAGCTCAGACTTTTCTTTCTGGAGAGAAGGAGGAAGAGAGGTGGCCTGATCAAGGTGTACAAGGTAATGAGAGGCATGGATAGGGTCGATAGCCAGAGACTTTTCTCCAGGGCAGGATTGACTGCCACGAGGAGTCATAGTTTTAAGGTGTTAGGAGGACGGTATAGAGGAGACGTCAGAGGGAGGCTCTTCACCCAGAGAGTTGAGTGGATGGAATAGTTTGTCAGTGGTAGTCGTGGAAGCAGAGTCATTAGTGACATTTAAGCGACTGCTGGACATGCACATGGACAGCGGTGGATTGATGGGAATGTAGGTTAGGTTATTTTATCTTTGGATTAGGATTATTCCACAGCACAACATTGTGGGCCGAAGGGCCTGTACTGTGCTGTACTTTTCTATGTTCTATAAACAACTTTTGAGCTTGGAGTTGACAGAGTAGTCTGCACATTTAACTCTATCTCTATATGGCAGAGCTGGAAGTTTCTATTTGCTTGTTTTTACAAGCTATGAGAGATTTCCCACTTGTGGGAGAACGCACAGCATCTGGAAGTGAGGAAGTTCACAAGGACAATAAATGCATGGCCTGTCCTGTGAAAAATTCCTAAGCATTGGTATTGTCGGTATTTGTTTCTACGAAAGCATCTTACTGTGCCTGCAAGGTATAATGCAGCAACTTTGTCAAGGCTTCTTCTGCAGGACAGCCCAAATCCACTGTCTCCGTCTTGAATGCCAAGAGTAGCAAATATATTTAGAAAAATGCATATGGCCATTCTTTTGTGTCTTGGTCAAATTAGTGTACCTCCGTGCCCACCGCCCCGCCCCCCCCCCCCCCCCCCCCCCCACCACCACAGCACTGTAGGTATATCTTCACTATACAGACAGTAGATGTTCAAAAAGACATATTAGCTCTATTTGCTGAGGGCAACTTGAAAGGGGCAATGAATGTCTGCCTCACCAACAGTGATGTCATTCAGAGATCTGTTTTTCTTTCTTTTTAAAATGAAAGTGTATTTGTTCCAAAGGATGGTGAACTTTGAAATGTAATCATTGCCATTACACGGATAGATGTGGCAGCTGTTTTGCGCAATACAGAATCCAACATGTGATAAGGATGATGACCAATGAACCTGTTGAGCTGAGTGCTGGAGGAGAAAGTAATGAAGAGCAACTTTGCCTGCTCCTCTTCAAAGAGCAATGGTGGATTTTATTTTGTAGTCCACTTGAACAAGCAAACAGAGCCTTGGCTTAATGTCTTTTATGACACCACCAGCAATGGAGCCCACTCTCCACTGCACTGGGAGTGTAAGCTGATATTGTTGGTAGAGTTGTTTAAAGGAAGCTCTTACATTGTTGCAGTGGTTGTGGGAGAGAGGCAGTTTGGGTTTCTTGAAGGTTCTTCCACCATTGGTGACCAGCCAGGATCCAGAGCTGAAAAGCCACCCTTGCCTCAAAAATCCACTGGTTCACTCGAACTTGTTTGGTTTGGTTTGCAGATTAGATTACTAACAAACTTCCTAGCTGTATGAGAGACAAACATTTTGTCATTTAAAGCCTGAAATTTTTACGGTTGTGGAAATGTGCTCCTGGAGACTGCATCTTTTTCAGGATGGAAAGTGTGAGGTGATGCACTTTGGTAGGAGTAACTGGAATGCAAAGTACAGGGCTAATGGTAAGATTCTTAGTAGTGTAGATGAGCAGAGAGATCTGTGTCAATGTACACAGATCCTTGAAAGTTGCCACCCAGGTTGACAGGGCTGTTAAGAAGGCATACAGTGTTTTAGCTTTTATTAATGAAGGGATCGAGTTCTGGAACCAAGAGGTTATGGTGAAGCTGTACAAAACTCTGGTGCGGCCGCACTTGGAGTATTGTGTACAGTTCTGGTCACCGCATTTATAAGAAGGATGTGGAAGCTTTGGAAAGGGTGCAGAGGAGATTTACTAGGATGTTGCCTGGTATGGAGGGAAGGTCTTACGAGGAAAGGCTGAGGGACTTGAGGCTGTTTTCATTAGAGAGAAGAAGGTTGAGAGGTGACTTAATTGAAACATATAAAATAATCAGAGAGTTAGAGAGGGTGGATAGGGAGAGCCTTTTTCCTAGGATGGTGACGGCGAGCACGAGGGGGCATAGCTTTAAATTGAGGGGTGAAAGATATAGGACAGATATCAGAGGTAGTTTCTTTACTCAGAGTAGTAAGGGAATGGAATGCTTTGCCTGCAATGGTAGTAGATTTGCCAACTTTAGGTACATTTAAGTCATCATTGGATAAGCATATGGACGTACATGGAATAGCGTAGGTTAGATGGGCTTGAGATCATTATGACAGGTCGGCACAACATGGAGGGCCGAAGGGCCTGTACTGTGCTGAAATGTTCTATGTTCTATGAAAGTTGCTTGGAGGGTAGCTTGCAGGCGGCAGTGTTCCCATGCATTTGCATTTGATCTCTCCTTTTTTATAGGTCCAATTTTAGTGAACTAGACTTGTATTTCCTCAGGAACACAAAATTAAGAGGCCACCTAAGACAGAGTTTAAGATGATTGTGAAACTTCCTTCCCCAGATTCTTCTCTCCCACATTTCCTCAGGCATGATCTTTATTGATGACTGGGTGATGGAGTTTGAAGACGTTTTGAGCCGTGGAAAGTCCAAACATGGCTACTCATGGTACAGTATAGATCCTTGGGTAGATGTTGACTTATGGTGAACTTTATTTTAGTTTTGGGTTGTTCCCTATCCCTTAAATCCTTTGTTTTTTTTTTAGTGGGGGGAGAATGATCAATATTTTGGAGTTTTTTCAGCCTCAGCGCTTTTAGTTTGGGGATGTCAAGGGAAGGGGCGGCAAGTGTTCTAGCTTTCCACTACCCTTGGTGTGAAGAAATTTTTCCTGAAATCAACCTTCACTCCAGTTTTGAGGTTCTGCCTCTTTTTGTACTTGACATTCCTACCAGAAGAAGCCACTTTCTGATGATCATAGGACTATTTTTGTGGTCACCTTAAAATCCACATCCTAGTGTCTTAATTTGTGTCCCTGAGGGAATACAAGTTTTTAGTCCATAAAAATTGGATCTGAAAGGAGATATATTGCATGCAGATACATGGGAACACTGTCACTTGCAAGTCCCCCTCCCCCCCATTTTTCACCTGTTTTTGCCTGAAGTCGTGGGTTACAAGTTCACCTCAGTGATAATTCTTTGTGAGAGTTTCAATAAGTGATACCTGGAAACAATGGAATGTCCAAAGCTCAGCCCTGCATTTGAAAGCTCCTCCCCACCCAGCCCAGCTTGTCCCCGCCTCCCTAACCTGTCCTTCCATCCACCCCATCTCCTAACTACTAGCCTCATCTCGCCCCCTTGACCTATCCCCCTCCCCACCTCCCCACCTACACTCTCCTCTCCTTTACTGGCTCCATCCCCGCCTCTTTGACTTGTCTGTCTACTCTCCACCTATCTTCTCCTCTATCCATCTTCTATCCGCCTCCCCCACTCTCCCTATTTATTTCAGAACCCCTTTTTCCCATCCCCTTCCCCTCCCCCATTTCAGAAGAAGGGTCTAAGCCTGAAACGTCGGCTTTTCTGCTTGTCTGGTGCTGCTTGGCCTGCTGTTTTCGTCCTGCTCTACGCCTTGTTATCTCAGATTTTCCAGCATCTGCAGTTTCTACTATCTTGGAGAAATTATCACTTTTCTTTTGTTCAGTGTCATTGGCCTACAATCCTGAATGCCTTATCTAGCAGCAGATGTACCCATACCAGGTGGGTTACAGCAGTTCAAGGTGGACAGCTACCGTTTTACAAAGATATTTGGGGATGGACAACAGAATTTGTTGAGCCACCGGCATCCACGTCCCATGAAGAAATATCTTTTTCAAAAAAGTTTAACCAGATGATTTTTCTTTTGCAGGTGTTTGTCGTTGCAACAGTGGGCATCACGCGGGCTGTTGTTTCCATGACAGTCAGTGCATCCACAGTAGCTATAGTAACGGACAAGGTAAGTTGAGAAGTTTTCTTCCCCCTCCCACCCCAACCTTCCCTCCGTTCCTTTTGTTAGATTTGTATCACACAAACAGAATTGTTACTGTGCACAAGGAGGCCAACAGTTGTAAAGTCTTTCAGGATTGGTTTGAAGACTTGTGTTAGAATCCTGGCATAGTACACTCATTGCTGTTAACTGGGGTGCAGTCATCCGGATAGAGACCAGATGCGTTCTCATAAAATTTGGGGGACGTGAGTTTCTTGTTTGGTGCATCGCACCATTGTCAGAAAATAAGGATATATTCTTTAATCTGGAAAGAAGAGTACTAGATGAAAACAGGAGGAAGTTATTTGATTTATATTAATTTTCTTTCAGTTCAGTATTCAGAGATTTTTGAGAGCCTTTCTTTCCCTTCAGATATTTCTTCTTTTCCTGAGGACATTAGAACTGTACCCTAACGGAGATACCAACGGTGGCACTTAGCCTGGAGACTAGCCCTAAACTTGTGACAGGTGTGACAAGAAGAGCTGTTCAACTTCCTGACCTTGAAAGGCCTTGCAGTTTAGCTCAGTCCTGTTTCTCAATTCCCATCCACACATTTACACTTTGCATGAAGGCATCATTGGATAGCATCAGGAGCAGAAAGTAAAAGGGACTTTGTGTGTGGTAGCATTTAGACAGTAGAGCTTTGAGTTGAAGTTTATAGAGTATGGGAGGCTAGGCCAGAAAAGCTTTGAAATAATATGGGTGCAATATTGGTGTTGCCAAAGATGTGACTGATGGGTTCAGCAAAATATAAACTGAGGTGCAGGTGGAAATGTCCCACCAGTGAAAGTAGGCAGCCTTACTGATGGTGTGGATAAAATGTTAGAAGCTTAGCTCTGATTTGCGCACACAATGACCAGGGAATGGGTCAGATGACGGCCAGGGAATAAGTTTGTGATGGTTCTGGAAGTCTACAATTAATATATTAGCTTTTTGCTTGGCTATTCAACACCCCCTTTTTTTACCTCTTTACCTGAAGCCATGGGTACAAGTTCACCTGATTTCTTCACCTCGGTAATGATTCTTTGTGAGAGTGTTTTGATAAGTGATACCTGGAAACAATGGAATGTCCAAAGCTCAGCCCTGCATTTGAAGTGAATAGTAAAATATTTTGAGCAGCTCATTCACTCATGATTGATAGATTTGCTATTTCTCTCTTAGGTTCTTTGGGAGATCTCAAGATTTTTTCTGTTGGCGACTGAGCTGAGTGTAATAATATTAGGTTTGGCTTTTGGTAAGTTGTCAAGTTTGGTGACTTTGGCTCCCTGTTGAGCAAGTTCTTGATCTTAAAGTTCCTACTGTTGTTTTTGAAATCCTCCAATGGCTTTGTACCTCCCTACTTCTGCAAAGTCTTCCAACCCTAAATCCACCTGATATCTCTGGTCCTCTAGTTCTGAATCTAAGCTGGATTTTATTTGTTACACAGTTGGCTCTAACTGCCAGGGCACAAAGCTCTGGAATTCCTTTCCTGAACATCTCTGTCCATCTACCTTGCAATCTTCCTTTTTAAGACCTTCCTTGAAACCTACCTCTTTGACCAAGCTTTTTGTCATCTGCATTCATGTCACCTTGGGTAGATCATTGTCAAAGTTATCTTGGCAGTGCTCCTGTGAAGCACCCTTTTATACATTCTACAATTTTAAAGGTGTGGTTGAAATTATAGCTGTTAATCATTTGATGAGGTAATATACTTTGAATTTTCATGCGGTGCATATATTCTGATTATAGTGTGTCTTTTTTTTTGTTTTCTCACTTTTCTTGGATACAGGACACCTTGAAAGTAAATCGAGCATCAAGCGTGTCTTGACCATAACTACAGTACTTGCTCTGGCCTACTCGATTACACAGGTCTGTCTGAAAGCTCTAGTATTTTGTTTTTACATTTCTCTTGCCCAGCTCATTTTGGTGCGCTGCTGCCTCTGAGACACAAGACATTGTGGATTCAAGCTGCAGTCCAGAGACGTGTACGCAATCCACATTGACGTTCCTGATACAAACCTGAAGGAGAGTTGTATTGTGTGTGTGTTGACAAGTTTTTTTTTTGATTCAACGTCATTAGATATTAGATATTAAAACATGCCTGCCCCCTCAGGTCAACTTGCAACTTCACAAAAACAAAACCAGGAACTGTGATGCTGAAGTTCTGAAATAAAAACAGAAATTGCTAGAGAAAGTCAGCAGGTCTGGAAGCATCTTTGGACAGAAAACAGAGTTAACGTTTCGGGTCCTAAAGAAAGGTTACTGGTTTTGAAACGTTTACGGTGTGCTTGCTTTCTACAGATGCTGCCAGACCTCCTGATATTCATCAGCTTTCTGTTAAAGTATGTTTCTTTTAAAACTTCTAACGCCTAATTGAAGATGAGCTGGCAGGTTCTGGCAAATATTTATTCCCTTAATCAATATTACTTTAGAACAAAGAAAAAAGACCTGGGCATCGTCACATTGGCTTCTTATGTGGTATCTTGCAGCGTGCCAGTTGGTTGGCATGTTTCCTACAGTATAACAGTGATCACACGTGGAGTATTTAATTGCTTTTGGATGACCTAGGATTGTGAAAGGCACTGTATAAATGTACACCTATTTGTTTCTGTGGGTATAGTAGGGAATCTAGTAAAGGTGAAGAATCCATTTTGAGAAAATGATTCAAACATTAGGGATATCGAACCTAACTTTCTTCTTTGATCAACTTCCAGTAGCTGATCTGTCCCCACAAGTCACGCTATAATTTGATCTTGGTGATGTTGGTATGCTTACATGTTGCCTTTCATACTTAATATAACTACATGATATATAGGAGTCATGGTTAGTAAAGGTGTGGATGACTTCAAAAGTGGCAGTATAGTGGACAGTGAAGAGGGTTATCTAGGATTACAAAAGGATGTTGATCAATTGGGTCAGTGGGCTGAGGAGTGGCAGACGGAATTTAATTTGGATAAATGCAAGGTATTACATTTTGGCAAATTTTGGTTGTAAATATTTGTTGTACAATTAATAGTAGGGTAGTAGGTAGTGTTGTAGAACAGAACTAGGGATTCAGGTGCATAATTCTTTGACATTTGCATCATGGGTAGATTGGATGGATGGTTAAGAAGGTGTTTAGCATGCTTGCCTTCATTAACCAGACCTTTTGAGTACAGGAGTTGGAATATCATGTTGATGTTTTACATGGTGTTGGTGAGACCTGTCCTGGAGTACAGTGTACAGTTCTGATGACCCTGTTATAACAGGGATATTATTAAACTGGAGAGGTTTCAGAAAAGATTGAACAGGATGTCACTGGGAATGGAGGGTGACAGTTATAAGGAGAGGCTGGACAGACTGAGGTGTTTTTCACTGGGTCACCTAACCTATGCCCCTCATTATTTTGTAAAACTCTAAGATGAATAGCAAACATCTTTTCCCTAAGGTGGGGGAGTTCAAAACTAGGGGGCATATTTTTAAGGTGAGAGGAGAAAGATTTAAAAAGGACATGAGGGGCAATGCTTTTACACAGTGGTTCTTGTGTGGAATAAACTTCCTGAGGAAGTAGTGGTTGCAGTTACAGTTACAACATTTAAAAGACATTTGGATAAGTACACGACTAGGAAAGGTTTGGAGGGATATGGGTCAAAAAGTGGGACTAGTTTGGGAACATAGTTGATGTTCATTAGTTGGACCAAAGGGCCTGTATCCGTGCTCTTTGACTGTATGTGCATTTTGCAACTACATAATAATAATTTCATTTCCTGTGAAGTGCTTTATGGAGCACTGTTGTATGCTAATGTCTGTATCTTCCTTCCTTCCTTCTCTATTGTTCTCCCCTCCCTTCTTTTTAATCCCTCTTCTCTGTCCCTTCTTAGGTAGGAATGCGAAACTTTGATTTCACAATGTAGAAGATTAAAAGGTTTAACTCCGAGTTTGTGTTAGTAGAGAACCCCGTTGTCTCTTAGAGCAGCCCTGATGTGCCGTCTTAATGAAAACGGTGGATTTGCTCTCGATAGTGTTGAGCTGATTTGCTCTCAATTTTGTGCAACACTCGTTCGAAGTCGGTGTGTTTTGCAACCAGGACACCCTGGATTAAAAGATACCAGACAGGAATATTTTGTGTAGGCTTGTGATGTCGATTGTGAAACCTCTGTTGGTAACGTTTAGGAGAATCTGAGGCTGCCAGAGCTGTTGAGATGCTCTTTCAAAATCAAAATGTTTCACTAAACTTTTGGGCACTTGTCCTAATCTCTTTTATGGAACTTGGTGTCAAATTTTATTCCAAAATTGACCTGTAACTGCCAAGTGTATGGGACATCTTATTATACTTGAGTCGTCATGTGAATGCAAATTGCTGTAATTGTTTTTGGCACCACACTCCCTCGCCCTGTGGAATGTGGCAAACCAAGGGCATATATTCTGGATTGCCACAAGATTAAAGCATGGCATAACTTGGTCTGGTTCTTGTAGATGATCAGTTGAAATTGATGTCAAGCCTTTCACAACTTTAGGGCAACTTAAGCACTTCATAGCAAACACAAGACTTCTGAAATGCTATCATACTTTGTATTGTTGGAAACACTACAGCCAGTTTGCACCCACATGTTACACTAACCAGATAACACCTGTTTTTCATGTTTTAAAGGCCCAAGTACATGTCAGGACACCAGAAAGAACCCTTCTGTAATATGGCCATGGGATCAGAAGACCGTAAGATGTAGTAGAAGTAGGCCATTCAGCCCATTGAGTCTGTTCTGCTCTTTGAGATTATAGCTGAATTGATAATCCTCAACTCCACCTTCATTATCCACATACCCCTTGATTCACATACTGGGTAAAAATCTGTCTATTGTAGCCTTGAATAGACTAAATGCCCAGCCTCTGTAAAAAGAAATTCCACTGATTTTTCATCCCCATCTGAGAGAAGAAGCTCCATATCTTTATATCCGGATCTCTTACACCCAGTTGAGAGGAAATATAGGAACTTGAAGTAATAGCCTAAATGAATGACAAGACTTCCAACAGTGCTTCAGTACTTTGCAAGTGTCAGCTTAGATTTTGGGCTCCAGTATCTGATGCAAGGCAGGACTAATATCAGAGAGATGACGCTAATGCATTGTGTCTATTTGTATAGTGACTGTCTCAGACTGCAGATGTCCCCAAAGAGTTTCAAGTGCTGTAAAGAGCGTTTAAAGTATATTTTTAAAAAGAAACCCAAAGAACTGCAGATGCTGGAAATCGGAAACAAAAATCTAGATTGCTGGAACAACTCAGCAGGTCTGGCAGCATCTATGGAGAGATAAAGAGGTAACGTTTCAGGTCAGATCATCCTTCTGAAGAAGAATCACTGCACCCGAAATGGTAACTGCCTTATCTCTCTCTCTCCACAGATACTGCCAGACCAGCTGTGTTTTCTCAGCAATTTCTCTCCCTTGTTTCTGAAGTATCTTCCGTATTGCTGAGCAGGTTGTTATGTACACCAATGAGATTAAACGTGCTGGATAAGAAATATCTGTTGAACGGGATGCCGGCAGGTATCGTCTGCTCTCTGGTTTCGTGTGTGATGTCGGCCTTCTGTAGTAGTTGCCTCACTACTCACTCCCAGAAGTTCCCCACTCCTCTTCTCAGCCAGGTGTTGTGGCTCAGAGGCACTTCATGTTAGGTTGTCAGGGCGTGGATCTGGCATCTTGTGAGGTCACAAATCCAACCAGTGCTGTAACTTTTGAGGCTTTTTAACTTTGGTGCCTTTTCCACAGTTGAGTAATCAAATTTTATTTTAATATTGTCAATGCAATGTGTCAGCCAGGAATGCAGGATGAGGTGTTGAGGAGGACAGTCTCCTTTGGCTTTTCTGATTGGCATCTTCCTATGTTTCCCCCTTTTCTAGGGAACCCTGGAGATCTTGTATCCTGATGAACACCTGTCCCCTGAGGACTTCAATGTTTATGGACATGGGGGTCGCCATTTCTGGCTTGCCAGTTCTTGTTTCTTCTTTCTGGTAAGCAACATTTAAAGCACCCTGTATTTAATATTTGCTTCAAGGTATGTGTTTGCATAAATAGTTTCCAGGTGATGATTCATCACTCGTCCCATTAATTCCAACACTCCTCTTTGTCAATGTGTTTATTGGGCTACAATCAACAAATCTACAGAATTGGACCCCATATATAAATCTATTCAGATCAAAACCGGAAATGATGCTACTCACCAATAATGGACCGGACAGTATAAATTCCAAGCGGAATAGAATAGCATCGCTCCATCCCTAGCGTGGTGATGAAATGTCTGAATAAAAACAACAAGCCTATTTGGCGAGCAAGTCAACTAGCTCTTCCTGCTACCTTTTGTAGGCTTCTACTAACACCCCATTGTGTGCCAGATAACAGCTGGGTAGTAGCAAACTTCGCTCTTAACTCATCCTCTTCGGAAACAGCACATCTGTCACTTAACTAATACTTCCCAGATTCCAGCCTTTGACCCACTCTCGTATGACATTGCCCAAAATAATCAGTTCTGCACAGAAACTCACACTTATATATATATATATATATATATATATATATACACTTGTTAAAATATAATATTTATGTAAAAAATATTGCGTGCAATTAAAGCAAATACACAACAAAAGTAAACATTCTACAAATGTTGCGAAGACACCATTTTATTTTACATTGTTTTGCTTCCATTCCTTTCTATTACCCTCTCTCCAGTCATTGTAAGAGAAGTTTAGAAGCAATTTACTGAAATGGTTCCAGGGATAAGAAACTTGGGATAGATTGGAGAAATTGTTACTGTTCTTCATAGAATCCTTGGTGTGGAAGCAGAACATTCAGCCCAGTGACTCCACACCAACCTTTGAAGAGCATTCCTCTCAGGCAATCTGCCAATGCCACACCCTTTCCCTATCCCTGAATTTTCCATGGCCAACCCACCTAACCTACACAGCCCTGGACACTATGGATAATTTGGCATGGCATGGCAAGTCTGCCTAACTTGCATATCTTTGGAAATCAGAGCACCCGGAGGGAACCCTCACAGACATTGGGAGAATGTGTCTGTCTCTGTCTGTCTCTCTGTGAACAGCCACCTGAGGGTGAAAGTGAACCCAGGACTCTGGCACTGAAGGGCAACAATGCTATCTACTGAGCCACTGTGCCCCCTACACCCCCCCCCCCCCCCCAAACCTTCTTGGAGCGAATAAATCTGAGAGGAAACTTGATTTGAGGTTTTCAAATTCGTAAGCAAGCTGGACAGAGTAATGAGAACAAGAATGACTGGACATTGATTTCAAAGTCATCTGGGGGGGAAATTAAAGCAAGGGAGCAGTGAGGAAAACCTTTTCTGTGAGTTGTATGGGTGTGGAATGCACTGTGCGGTAATGCATGGGGCTAGGTTCAATTTGAGGCATTCAAGGGGTCATCAAATTATTTGGATAGAAGTGGTATGCAAGGGTGTGGGGAGAAAGCAGGAGTTTGACGTTTGTTAATGATGCACATTTAACAAACTGCAGGAATGATGAACTGAGTGTCACAGCAATCCTGTGATATCATATTTTCTAATACATAACTGCCATTACATTCATTTCATTTTCTAAATAATGTCAGTCTACCATTTAACCTGTTTTAACATTGTTTTAAAATGTCATTAGCCCAGATCATCCAATAGTAAGATAGTCCTTGCAGTAACCTAGACAGGAGTTTCACATTGGGACCATGTGGAAGATCTGATGCAGCTAACCCCTTGGAATGATGGGAATTACCTGGTATCTGGAACCCTCCAAAAATGTCCCCGACTCTGAGTTAGACCAACATACTTTTAGATTGTTCTGGCTTTCTTAGTTGACTGTTACCAGGAGATGTTGGAGGACAGAAAACCTACATCAATGCCTGTGTAACTTAAATTTCAGCCCCCTTCTGATCTTGCAGGCCCGACTGTCACCTTCCACCAATTCCATCCTATCTACCTGCCACCTACTTCACCACCTCGCTAACATGATATGTACTGAAATTTAATTGCACATGCCTTCCAGTGTTAATCCTTGTGGTTTTTTGCTGCTGTCTTTTGAGGTGTCAGTTGGTCCTCTGATGCTGTGTGTGTGTGTTTGTGGGGGGGGCAGGGGGTGTGCATGGTGTTGCGGGGTAGGTGGAGGTGCTGATTGCAACTCTGTCAAGGTCTGGACAGCAGTTTGTGATGGCAGCATTCTTATTGCAGTCCGATTCCAAGGCCTGGCTGCTAAAATCACAGAAAGGTGAGTGGACAGATCTGCTCTGACAGACTCGGAAGTTCTGAACCATTGTTTATTCACAACTAAAATACACCACCCAGTGGTGCATTCTGTGCAATGCATTAATCAAAAAAGCTTCAATTTTCCAGGGATAATGGGAACTGCAGATGCTGGAGAATCCAAGACAACAAAGTGTGGAGGTGGATGAACACAGCAGGCCCAGCAGCATCTCAGGAGCACAAAAGCTTTTGTGCTCCTGAGATGCTGCTTGGCCTGCTGTGTTCATCCAGCTCCACACTGTTGTCTTCAATTTTCCATTTGTAGCTCCCTAACAGACACTAGCTATCATATATATTTTTATGTTTTATACCCATTTCCTTTTCTGTCATCACAGAGAACCTCCACAGAAGATTGACTAGGAGTTTAGCTTTTTTAAAAATAATTTTCTTTTCACTCTGATATTTGACATGTAGCTACTTATCCAGGTTGATTTATTATCATGTTATCCGAAATACAGTGAAAAGCTTTGTTTGAGCAGTACAGGCTGATCATAGTAAGGAAAGGATGTAAGGATAAAGACTTAGACAGACGCATACAGGTTACATCGCATAAGGTTTGCACTAGATGAGATCAACGTTAGCAAGATCAGCATTTATTTGAGGCTAGAGAGTCTATTCATCAGTCTAATAAGTCAGGAAGGAACTGTTCCTGAACCACCTCCGCGTGTGTTCAAGCTTCTGTATCTTCCTGATGTAAGAGGTTGTAGGAGATCATTACTGGGGTGTGATGGTGTTTGCAGCCTTTCCATGGCAGCAAGCTGTATAAACGAAGTCTGTGGATGGAAGGTTGGCTTCTCTGATCGTCTGGGTTGTGCACACCCCCTTCAGAGATGAGACAAGTTTAAGGTAGTTGGAAGAAGGTCCATGGGATTTGGCTTTTTTTAAAGGCAGTGCTGACTCTGCACCCTGAATGTAGGCATTCCTGCTCCTTTCCTCTTTCCTTTAGCCTTGTAAATTTGTTTTTATTTTCTCTTTGATCTAGTTTTTGAAGCCTGAATGGGGATGTACCCCACCACCCTATCAAGCAGTGCATTCCAGATCCTAACTATCACTGCATGACAAAATTCTGCAAAACCTTTTTCCTCCTCTCCACACTAACAAACAGTGCAGTCCTTTAAGAAGGTGTCATCTGTTCTCGATCCTTCTGTCAACAGATGAGCTGCTGTCTGTGTCCCGTGTCTGTATCCTTAGTGATTCTAAAAGACCCTGACAGAAGTCATACAACATCATGTTTATTTAAAATGAACAAGCTTTCGCAGTGCTGCTCCTTCATCAGGTGAAGGGAGTTCTGACTTTGTTCACCCCAGTCCAACACCGGCTTCTCCACATCATGGCTATCTCAGAAGACCCTGACTCCTTATCACTTTAAACCAGTGTAAAGATGAGAAGTTTCTTGTGTTTTTATTTTTCAGTGCAAGGAGTGGTCACCTGGAAAGATTAGTGAACCCCGTGCTTCCTTTCAAATGGAGAAGGGTATGATTTAATAGGAGTGTCCAACTTGTTAATGTTTTGATTGAGTATATAGGGAGAAAGTGCTTTCACTGGCAGATGGGTCAGTAACCAGAGGAACAGATTTAATGTAGATTGCAAAAACAACCAGAGGAGATTTTCTTGTGGTTTTTTTTAAACTCGGCAAGTTATAAACTGGAATGTTCTGCCTGGAAGGGTAATGGAAGCAGATTCTGTAATAACTTTCAAAATAGATTCTATTTTTTTTGTGAAAAATGCTCCACTTTATCCATGTGTCTTGCAGACTCCCATGGTACACATGGACCCTGCTTGGACGCTGTTTGAGTAGGTCCCAGTAGACCCTATTTGAATTTCATGAGCATCTGTGCAATCGTAATCCACCTTCCACCTTCCCAACCCTCAAGCACTTTGTGTCCAGGAATGTTAAAAAGAATAAATTAGACTCAAGAAATATTTTGGCAAACAGTTTGTAATTTGCATAAGTTGTGCAAAATTGATGGGCATCTCAATTTTTTCCTTTTTTTTTAAACTATCAGTTCAACTCCTGCCACTGCACAGCAATGAAAAGCCTGTTCATGTCATTGCGAGCCTTAAATCGGGGGTTGATGCTCACTTCCTCCATAGGCACGTACCACGAGCAGTGGTACATCATGGAACACTCACCATACTTGCATTTGGCACTCTGGCCACTGCCACATGCTACTCCTTGCTCTTTTCAGCACTCTATGCTCTTGCTCTCGCTAGTCACTGGCCTGCTTGGAGAATGGAGCAGGGCATTCAGCTGGAGTAAGGCAGGAAGGGGTCAGGAGAGGACATGGAGCTGAATGAATATTGTGGTTCTAGTATTTTAATTGAATTGATTTTTAAAAAGCTTTTGAAAATAAGCACTTTGAATTTCTCACATCTCTTTGACAAACCATTACCTGTGGTGTCACTTGCAGTCATTTTTACAAGCAATACACCTGTATGGGTGGTCACTGTGCCCCCACAGTCTTCGCATGGCCTTTTAGTGTATTTTTCTTTAGGTAATGGGTGTTGAGATGGCCTTGACAGCAATGTTTTTGGGAAGATGGTGAACTGTGTTGAATTGCTGAAGTCTGTGTGGTGTAGGGACTCCAAAGTTAGGGAAGGAACTCCAGAATTTTATAACCGTAGAATCCCCACAGTGTGGAAGTAGGCCATTCGGCCCATCCAGTCCACATTGACCCTCCAAAGAGCATCTCACCCATACCCTATCCCTGTAACCCTGCATTCCCATGGCCAATCTACCTAACCTACACATCCATGGACACTGGGCAATTTAGCATGGCCAGTCAACTTAACCGGCTAATATTTGGACTGTGGACCTGAGCACCCAGAGAAAACCCACACAGATGTGGGGAGAGTGTGCAAACTTCACACAGACAATGGCCTGAGGGTGGAATTGAATCCATATCCCTGGCACTGAGAGGCAGCAGTGTTAACCACTGAGCACTGCAGGTCAATCAATCCTTTTTTTAATATAAACTTAGGGGTTTTGAAATACATGGTGATATAATGACTGTTGCAACTTATCGTGCAGAAATCCAAAACTCACTGTTTTGTTGGCAAGTTGCTCCATCGTATTCGAGCCTGCTCTGCAAATGTCACCATTCCGCATGAGCAGCTCCTCAATGCCTTTCATTCACTGCAGTTCAAGAACTTTGTGCAGTGTCGAAAAGCAAGGGCAAGTAGAATTTGAGATAATGGGAACTGCAGATGCTGGAGATTCCAAGATAATAAAATGTAAGGCTGGACGAACACAGCAGGCCAAGCAGCATCTCAGGAGCACAAAAGCTGACGTTTCGGGCCTAGACTCTTCTTCATCTGATGAAGGGTCTAGGCCCGAAACGTCAGCTTTTGTGCTCCTGAGATGCTGCTTGGCCTGCTGTGTTCGTCCAGCCTCACATTTTATTATCTAGCAAGTAGAATTTGACAGGCCTGCTCAACTCACTCCATTCAAATGTGATGCATTCACAGGTATCATTGAGCACCTTGCACCATCTCAAAAAGCAAATTTAGGACAAAAGCACTCAATTCCTTTAAGACAAGGGAGCAATGGTCCAGATGCCATATTGTTTCTGTTTTGTCTTCAGTGTTTCTGGGTCACAGTTCTGGAACTCCCCTTCCTAATGGTACTGAGGGTGTATATGCATCCTGTGGACTGTGGCAGCTCAAGCAAGTGGCTCACCACCACCTTCTCAAGGCCGTCTGGGGATGTGCAATAAATGTTGGCCCAGGCTGTGATGCTCACATCCTGAGAATTGTCTTTGTAGTTTTAATGGACTTCATTAAATCAATACCGACTGCATGATTAGGTTTACTGCCTGGAGCCTGATGCTACATTCAAGATCGTGTTTGAAATCTGTACACTTAAAGATTTGTGTCTTTCACTTTTGTTGTTTTATGTTCTTACACACGGAATCCAGCTGTGATCTTGGTAGTGTTTCATACAAGTGGCTAGATGATTGGATAGTGTTTTCTGATGGCATAATCTAACTTGTATCCTCTTTCTCACCCTGAATTGATCCAGCGTGGTCATCTGTTTAAGACTGTAGTGTAGATTTACGAAGGGCAATAGATTTCCCCTATCTCCTACTTTATTGCCTCCATCTTTCACTGGGTCCTCTTTGCCCATCAGCACCCCTCCATGTACATAGAGATGCGCGCACACAAATATACTTTGGTGCTTGGCCCTGCATTGCCCAAGTTCTAGAATTTGCAGGTTTTTCATTCCCATATCCTTATCTGGCCTTGTGCCCTCTCCATCTCTGTCACCTTCTTCAGCTTGGAAACAGCAGTTTGGATTGCAAATCTGGCAACCAGACTTCAATTAATTCTGAAGTTGGCTGTTGCTGAGCTCCCTGCACCTGTAGCTGGGAGATTTGTTGTGAGTGTTGATGGATTGGAAGTGACTTGAGTCTGTTGCTCATCTGCTGCCCTCTGGCTGCTAATCTGCCATTCATGGCTGCTTCTTCCTTGTGAAAGGATGTCGGCTACAGTGCAGAGCATGGCAGAGGTGGAAAGTAGGTTGAGGAAGACTGAAATGAAGTCATGTTGCCCATATTCCCAGTTCCCACTGAGCCTTGTTTGCCTGTCACTCCTCTGCTTGCTGACCTGTGTTTGGTTTCAGTGTAGTACTGTATCAAATTTACAAATCTCATACCAGCATTCAAATCTTCCATGATATTTTGCCTCCACTATGCACCCATCTCTGTAACCTCTTCCAGCCCTACAACCTTTCAAAATCAAAATCGTCACTCCGGTTTTGTCCTCATGAGCACCTTGAATTTTAATTTCTTTTATTCACTCACGGGATTTGGGCATCTCTGGTCTGGCCAGCATTTACTGCCCATCCCTAAATTTCCCAGAGGGCAGTTCAGAATCAACCACATTGCGATGGTTGTGGAGTTACATGTAAACCAGACCAGGTAAAGATGACAGAATTTCCTCCCCTAAAGAACATTAGTGAACAGATGAGTTTTTTGGACAATCAACAATGGATTAATGGTCATTGTAATACTCTTAATTCCAAATGCTTCACTTTTATTGAATGCAAATTCCACCATCTGTCATGGTGGGATTTGAATCCGGTTCCCCAGAATATTAGCTGAGTTTCTAGCTTAATAGTCCAGCAATAATACCACTAGGCCACTGCCATATTCAGTCACCTCAGCTCAGCTCTGGAATTCCATCAGTAAGCATTTCTATCTGTCTCTGGCCCTTTTTAAGCTGCACCTTACTGCTGGTCAAACTTTTGATCATCTGTCTGTGATCTCCTTTTCAGACGCTGTTGATCATATTTTGTTGATTTGTAAATGGGCTTCATAAGAATGCAGTATTGAAGGGGAGATTTAATCTCGGTTGAATTGTCCTTTACAAGTGAGCCCATATGGCAGAAGTTGCGTGATATGACACTAACAAACTCTGTCCTGAAATTCTGCCTGACTTTGTTTCATTATTTGTTCAAGGAACGCGACAATTGCCTGGTGAGGCCAGTACTTGTTTTTGCTCATCCCTAATTGCCCCTGAGCCTTTAACCACCACTTAATGGTTTTCTTGGTGCAGTTTGATCCAAATGAGTGAGTGATTGCCAGGTCATTTCAAAGGGCAGTTAAGAGTCATTACATTGCTATGTGTCTGGAGTCACATGCAGGCCAGATCAGACAAGGATGGCAGGTTTCCCTCCCTCAAAGACATTAGTGAACCAGAAGGGTTTGTATCTTGTTAAATTACAATCTAGTGATTTTGATGGCCCCTATTTACTGAGAATAGCATTTATTTTTTTCAGATTTGCTGCGTGATGGGATTTACTGACAGAACTGTGGATGCCGTGGATCAGGAACTAAAACAAAGTTGCTGGAAAAGCTCAGCAGGTCTGGCAGCATCTGTGAAGGTTGAAAATAATTAACGTTTCGGGTCCTATGCCCCTTCCTCAGAACTGATGGTAGCTGGGAAAACGTCAGTTTATATGCAGAAAGAAGGGAGGGGGAATGGGATAGGGAGTAAATGATAGGATACAGCCTAAAGAGAGAAGAGCAGTTGAATAGACGAAGAGTTGATAACGATGGAGACTGGTTGTGACTTAGGAGTCACTTTTTAATCACTAATAGACCCCATTAATAACTATGCACCCTCCTGGTCTGATTGTTATCAACTCCTTATCTATCCAATTGATCTTCTGTCTTAGGCACTATCCTATTGTTTATCTCCTCTCCCTTTTTTTCTGCATATAAACTGTGATGTTTTTCCAGCTACCATCCATTCTGAGAAAGGACCCAAAATATCACTCTTTTTTTCTTTCACAGATGCTGCCAGATCATGCTGAGCTTTTCCAGCATATTTGTTTTTGTGCATGATGGGACTTATTGGGAGTTGGGGATGGCAGCGGTGACATTGCAGTGGCATTACAAGTAGTAATCCTGAGGTTCTAATGAACTGGGGACCAGCAGTAGAGTGAATTAAAACTCTTGACTGCTCACATCAATGATGGTGACCGGTGATTAATGAAACTATCATTGTTGTTTAAAAATCCATCTGGCTCACTAATGCCCTTTTGTAGGGAAGAAAATCTGTTATCCTTACCTGGACTGGCCTACATGTGACATCAAACCCATGTTAATTGGTTGACTCTTGACTACCCTCTGAAAGCAAAGCTAAGCAAACCACTCAGTTTCAAGCGCATGGACAACAGACGCTGATCTTGCCGATGACACCTACAGCTTGTAGATATTATTTTTAAAAAATTTTCTATCTCTACAGCACTGGTCCAGTCCTCCCGGAATGTTTGACGTTACTACTGTGCTACCATCTCCCTAATATTTAACAACAATGCTCCGTTGATGGCTGAAGGATCAAAATGGGAAGGGAGGAACCATCAGTTGAACTGTTTGTTCACGTATCTGTTTGTTACCTCACCTATTTGGTGTCATTGCATGTGTATGTTGGGTGATGCCCTCACGGTTGAACACCCCAACATTCAATGCTGAAATTGATGCATTACCAATTACCAAACATACAAGGAAGTCCCTATATAGTTCCCAAGGAGAGAAAATCGAGGTGGTTTTGGTGTGAAATTGTAATCACTTACTGTATCCAGTGTACTACTGCAGTGGTTGAGGTTAATGTCTATATTTTGCAGTATTGTTTAAAAGCCTTCTCATGATGTTCTGTCTTTTCTGCAGGTTTACTCAATGATTGTCGTTCTCCCCAAAACTCCTTTGCGGGAACGAATATCTCTGCCATGTGAGTCATTTCGTGCTCTTTTCTGTTTCACCACCTGGTATCTCTGGTTATTTAAGGTGTGTCACTCCTCCAATTTGTACTCTCAGCACCTCCCTTGAAGGTGGGAGCTCTGCTGATGGGTCCAGTAAAACCCTTGCCAAACACCGCTTTGAATCCTGTTTTACCTCCTGGGCGCCTGTGACCTCAGTTGATTATACAGCTGTTTTATGGTGCAGAGTGATACCATCAGTGCAGCTGACGTCCCAGTGAAGGCCCTGCCGCTTTGACCTTGTCGCTCATCTGAGGCCCTCAATTATGGCCCTTGAGATAAACTCTTCACTAAGCGTCTCTCCGTATTGAGAGAGCAGTTTGATTCTCTGAGCTCAACCATCTAAGTCAGGACTGGTCTCGGAGACTTTGTCTGTTCTACATTCTCCTGTACACCATTCTGCCTAAATGGCCGATTGGATTAAAATTAGGATATTGCCACCCCTGCTTTGCTTGCATGGGGCTAATTCCAGGACAGTGCAAAGAGTTGGGGGGTGGGGATTTGAAGAGGAAGAGGCCCTGGAGTCTCCTTTTTTTTCTCCCGCTTTTGCCTTTAGGGTAGCACGGTGGCTCAGTGGCTGGTACTGCTGCCTCACAGGGACCCAGGTTCGATCCCAGTCTTGGGTGACTGTGCAAACTCCTCACAGACATTCTCTCCATGTCTGCATGGGTTTCCACCAGCAGCTCTGGTTTCTTTCCACAGTCCAAAAATGTGCAGGCTAGGTGGATTGGCCATGCTAAATTGCCCATCGTGTCCAGAGATGAGCAGGCTAGATGGATTAGCCATGGGAAATGTGGGTTTATGGGGATGGGATGCTCTTCAGAGGGTCAGTGCAGACTCGATGGGCCAAATGGCCACTTCGCACACATTAAGGATTCAATGATTTTGTTTCAGAGATAGTAGGAACTGCAGATGCTGGAGAATCTGAGGTAACAGGGTGCAGAGCTGGACGAACACAGCAGGCCAAGCAGCATCATAGGAGCAGCAGAGCTGACGTTTCAGGCCGCGACACTCCTTCAGAAAGAGTGTTGGCCCAAAACGTCAGCTCTGCTGCTTGGCCTGCTGTGTTCATCCAGCTCTGCACCCTGTTATCTCTATCTTTAATGATTTTGTGCCTGGAATTAAGATTTTCGTTGGTCCATACCTTCCATGGGTTCAAGTATTCTCTGCATCAAATACTTTCATAGTGAAGTTCCTGTTATAATGCAGGGGAATGCAGCAGCCACTCTGTGTACAGTAAGATCCCACCAAAGGGCAGTTTGACCCAATAACTATAGGCCAGGCAGTTCACTTTCCAGTGGAAGGAAGCTTTTAAAGATGTTATTGCGGGAGTAGTCACTTGAACAAGTGTGGATTAATAGGGAGGAAACATCAGTGGCGTTTTGAAGGTCAAACTGACATTTAAGTATTATCCAGATTTTATTTTTGAAGAGGTAACAAATGAATGAGGCTAATGTGGTTGACTTGCTCTATATAGACTTCCAAAAGGCTTTGGAAAAGGTCCATATAATAGACTTGCCAACAATGTTGATGCCTGTGGTTTTTTTAAAAAAAGGCATAGCTGTATGGATAAGAAATTTGCTGTTTAACAGAGTGGTCATGAAAATTATACAGTGGGGGCTAGCCAGGAGTTTGCATTAGAATCACAAATGTTGAAGAATGTTATTGGCCTAGATTTGTGTGTATGAAGCAGTTCTAAATTTTGTGCCATTTGTAAAGTTTTGAAGGATTGTGAAAATGATGGATATCATGATTGACAGGCTGGTCAAAAATAAAGTGAAATTTATTCAGAGAAGTATGAAGCAATGCACTTTGGTTGGAAGACTGTTTAGAAGCTGTATAAAACAAAAGGATATAGCTTGAAGGTGCTGAGAGACCTGTACATAAATAATCGAAGGTGGCAAGATGGGTTCAGAAAGTGGCTAATAAAGTTGACAGGATCCTAGGCTTTATAGAAAGAAGCATTTTGAGTGCAAAATCAATGAAGCTTTTACAATGAGCCTTTAAACTCTGGAATATTGCATCACATTCTATGTACTGTACTTCATGAAGCAATGAAGATTTTATAGAGGGCGCAGAAAGATTGACGTGTGAATCCGTGGATGGGGACCTCCGACATGTGCGTAGATAGATTGGAGAAGTGCTACTGTTCCATGTTTAGCGTTCAATGGCTTTAATTTAGATGCTAACTTATACAAGTTAATGTGACAGTGAACGTACACTTTAAAATATGGCTTTGAGTCTTTGTGAAGTGTGCCAGAGCCACTCCCAAAGTAAAGCAAATGTTTTCATGACCCTGCCCTTGAGAGTACCATTGGGACTCCTGTTACGACAGAACTTTCAAAGTAGGAGTGAACTGACCTGATATAAGTTTCAAAGCAGTACTGACACATTTAGTTGTGTGTGTGTTAGCTGCAGATCAGGCACCAGGTCAGAGTCAGTGTGAGGAGTTACTAACTCGTCCTGCCCTGGAATCTGCAGGCCAGTCTCCTCCATCCAAGGCACTGATGTGAGCAAAAGCCACATTAGATTTGGTACTGGGTAATGAGCCTGGACACGTGTTAGATTTGGAAGTAGGTGAACACTTTGGTGATTGGCGATCACAATTCTGTTATGTTTACTTTAGTGATGGAAAAGGATAGCTGTATACCACTGGGCAAGAGTTATAGCTGGGGGAAAGCCAATTACGATGAGAATAGGCAAATTTAGGGAGCATAGGATGGGGGAAGGAAACTGCAGGGGATGGGCACATTAGAAATGTGGAGCTTATTCAAGGAAAAGCCCCTGTGTGTCCTAGATAAATATGTACCTGTCAGGCAGGGAGGAAGCTGTAGAGTGTGGGAGCCGTGGTTTACGAAGGAGGTGGAATCTCTGGTCAAGAGGAAGAAGAAGGCTTATGTTAGGATGAGATGTGAAGGCTCAGTTAGGGTGCTTGAGGGCTACGATGTAGCCAGGAAAGACCTAAAGAGAGAGCTCAGAGCCAGGAGGAGACATGAGAAGTTGTTGGCGGATAGGATCAGGGTAAACCCTAAGGCTTTCTATAGATATTTAAGGAATAAAAGAATGATGAAAATAAGATTAGGGCCACTCAAGGATAGTAGTGGGAAGTTGTGTGTGGAGTCAGATGAGCTAGAGAAAGCACAAAATGAATATTTTTGAAAAATATTCACTCAAGAAAACGACAATGTTGTCGAGGAGAGTACTGAGATACAGGCTACTGGACTAGGTGGGATTGAGGTTCACAAGGAAGAGGTATTAGAAATCCTTCAGAAGGTGAAGATAGATAAGTCCCCTGGGCCAGATGGGATTTATCCTAGGATCCTCTGGGAAGCCAGGGAGGAGATTGCTGAGCCTTTGGCATTGATCTTTAACTCGTCATTGTCTACAGGAATAGTGCCAGATGACTAGAAGATAGCAAATGTGGTTCCCCTGTTCAAGAAGAGGAATAGAGACAACCCTGGTAATTATAGACCAGTGAGCCTTACCTCAGTAGTTGGTAAAGTGTTGGAAAAGGTTATAAGGGATAGGATTTATAATCATCAAGAAAAGAATAAATTGATTAGGGATAGTCAGCACGGTTTTGTGAAGGGAAGGTCGTGCCTCCCAAACCTTATTGAGTTCTTTTGAGAAGGTGACCAAACAGTTAGATGAGAGTAAACCGGTTGATGTGGTGTATATGGATTTCACCAAGGTGTTCGAAAAGTTTCCCCACAGTAGGCTATTGTACAAAATGTGGAGGAATGGAATTGTGGGAGATACAGCAGTTTGGATCGGAAATTGGTTTGCTGAAAGAAGACAGAGGGTGGTAATTGATGGGAAATGTTCATCCTGGAGACCAGTTACTAGTGGTGTACCGCAAGGGTTGGTGTTGGGTCCACTGCTGTTTGTCATTTTTATAAATGACCTGGATGAGGGCGTAGAAGGATGGGTTAGTAAATTTGCAGACAACACGAAGGTTGGTGGAGTTGTGGATAGTGACGAAGGATGCTGTAGGTTGCAGAAAGACATAGATAAGCTGCAGAGCTGGGCTGAGAGGTGGCAAATGGAGTTTAATGCAGACAAGTGTGAGGTGATGCACTTTAAAGGGGTAATAAGAATGCAAAGTACTGGGCTAATGGTAAGATTCTTAGTAGTTTAGATGAGCAGAGAGATCTCTGTGTCCATGTACACAGATCCTTGAAAGTTGCCACCCAGGTTGACAGGGCTGTTAGGAAGGCATACAGTGTTTTAGCTTTTATTAATAGAGGGATCGAGTTCTGGAACTAAGAGGTTATGGTGAAGCTGTACAAAACTCTGGTGCGGCCGCACTTGGAGTATTGCGTACTGTTCTGGTCACTGCATTTAAAGGAAGGATGTGGAAGCTTTGGAAAGGGTGCAGAGGAGATTTACTAGGATGTTGCCTGGTATGGAGGGAAGGTCTTACGAGGAAAGGCTGAGGGACTTGAGGCTGTTTTCATTCGAGAGAAGAAGGTTGAGAGGTGACTTAATTGAAACATATAAAATAATCAGAGGGTTAGATAGGGTGGATAGGGAGAGCCTTTTTCCTAGGATGGTGATGGCGAGCACGAGGGGGCATAGCTTTAAATTGAGGGGTGAAAGATATAGGACAGATGTCAGAGGTAGTTTCTTTACTCAGAGTAGTAAGGGAATGGAACGCTTTGCCTCCAACGGTAGAAGATTTGCCAACTTTAGGTACATTTTAAGTCGTCATTGGATAAGCATATGGCTGTACTTGGAATAGTGTAGGTTAGATGGGCTTGAGATTGGTCTGACAGGTTAGCACAACATTGAGGGCAGAAGGGCCTGTACTTTTCTGTTATGTTCTATGTTCAAAAGGAAAATGGGAAGAGAAATAGTCAAAAAGGAGACATTACAAAAAATTGTGAAAATTTTAATGTTTATTTTGTAAAACTAATGTAGAAGGGATTTTTTGTTAAATATGTTTTTATCTTACAAGGTTGGGGCAGAGGGGTGGTTACAGGCAGGAAGTCATGTGATGTGACTTGCAAGAATATGTCCAATGTTACTTGGCCACTCCAGGGTCCGGTCAGGTCAGATTCTGAGTAGAGGTGAACACCACGTTTGCACAAATTCAGTGTTCAGTTGAACCTGTTTTCTTTTGCACTTATTTATGAAAGGAACCTGGCTTTTCCTTGACTTGTGTTACTTTCCAAACCTCTACAGCCAAGAAAAGCTTCTACGTCTATGCTGCAACCCTATCAATGTTGAACCTGATCCAAGGGATTGGCAGTGCACTGCTGTGCGCTAATGTTGCAGTGGGATTATGGTAGGTGTGATTAATATTACATCAGGATTGGGTGATGAGAGCTATCAACAATGCCTGTTGCAGCTTGTCTTCCATGTATTTGAGGCTCGATTGAAAAGTCATGAACTGAGGTTCATAGTCTTGGGGCTCAGACAGAAATTAAGAAATTTCTTCTCTTGACCATGCTATGAATCTATTCAGTTCTCTGTAAGGATGTAAGAATAGGAGCAGGAGTAGACCACTTGGCCCTCGAAGCTGCTGCCAATGCCATTTGGTGCGATAGAACATAGAACAGTACAGCGCAGGCCCTTTTGGCCCACAATGTTGTGCTGAACTTATACCCTAAACCTAAGGTCTATCTAACCTCCACCCCTACCTTATACTGTCATCCACATGCCTATCTAATAGCTGCTTAAACGCCCCTCATGAGGCCGACCCCACTACACTCTCTGGCAATGTGTTCCACGCCCCGACCACTCTGAGTAAAGAACATACATCTGACATCTCCCCTATAAGTACCTCTGCTCACTTTAAAACTATGCCCCCTCGCAGTAGCTACCTCCACCCTAGGCTGATCTTCAGCCTTAGCTACCCATATCCCTTTGGACAGGTCCCCTCAATCCCATACCACTTTTTATCCACCTGTATCCCTTAATTCCACGAGATCAAAAATCTATCAATCTCTTTGTCGAAAGTCAACAACAAGGAGACATCTGGATAGACCATTCAAAAGATTCAGAACCCTTTTGAGTGAAGAGATCTTTTCTCGAGTCTGAAATGATCAACCACTTATCCTGATGCTGCGTCATGTGTTCTGGATTCCCCAGCGTTGAGAATCAATGTCTCCATATCTCCCTAATCCAGAGAATCTTGTATGTCTCAATGAGATTGCCTCTTATTCTTCTGAACTCTGGAGCACACTGGTCCAGTTTACTCAGCCTCTCTTCTGCCTCAGACAGCTGTTCATGCTGTGTCATTGAATGTATTCAAAGCTGTATTTGATGGTTTTGGAACACTTGTGGCTTTAAGAATTATAGGTTTGGGGCAGAAAATTGAAGCTGAGGTTACAAACATACAAATTAAGAGCAGGAGTCAATCATTCAGCCCTTGAGCCCTTTCTGCCATTGAATAAGTTCATGGCTCATTTTGTTTGTGGCTTCAACCCCACATTATGAGCAATGAGGCAGGGAAGTTTTGATTCTGTATAAAAATATGTGCCCAGAGCATTCTTCCATAAATCTGTATGGATTAGACACCTCAGGGAACCTGTTACAGGATGATGGTACAGGTGATAAAAGTGGTATGGGATTGAGGGGACCTGTCCAAATTGAATGTAGAAATAGAAAAACACTTGGATTTCGCTGACAATGAGGCAATATTCTGAATTGTTCTTTCCAAATCCAGCATGAAATGTTAAACCACAGAACTGCCAATTCTGCCTCACCAGCTTCCCTCTTAAATTCCTGTCTCTTTACCACAATCTGGAGTGAGTTGTGACTTCTAAATTGCTCTCTGGGCACAAGAGCAATTCCTGTTGAAATTTGCAGTGATTGTGTCTAATGTTAATGGTCACTTCTTCTCGTCCTCTCATAAAGGGGGACATCTTCACATCTATCTAATCTAGCTTTTATACATTTATTTTCAATAGAAATTTGTTCTATGTTTCTTGATGGTTGTAACCTCTCAGTCCTGCTATCATTTTTGTAAGCCTTCTTTGTTGTTTCTCCAGTAGCTTTCTGTAATATAGAGGCCAGAATGATGAAAAGTCCTCCCAGGCATTTCTATTTTTGTTTCAGACTTCTAGCATTTCTTTTTTGTGTATAGTAGTCTAACCAAAGAATGTTTAATTTTAATGACATAACAAGATGTAGGGCTGGATGAACACAGCAGGCCAAGCAGCACCAGAGGAGCAGGAAGGCTGACGTTTCAGGGCAGTCAGGTTTGTGGATTTTGGGAAGGAGATAGAAGCGGGCGGTGCAGGGTTGTGGAACGATGAGGTTGGAGGCTGTGGGTGGGATGTCACCTGAAGTGATGAGGTTGTGGATGATTTGGGAGATGATGGTTTGGTGGTCGGGGGTGGGGTCATGATCAAGGGGGCGGTAGGAGGAGGTGTCAGAGTTGGAATCTGGCCTCGGCGATGCAGAGGTCAGTGCACCATACCACAACTGGGTCTGTAGAGGGAGGGTTAGGCTCACGATTAAAGAAGTAAGCGCACTGGCAGCAGAAAAACTGTTCAATGTTTGAACGTGAGTTGTATTCATCGATGTTTGGGTAGAGGGGGACAAAAGTGAACCCTTTACTGAGGACTGACTGTTCATCCTCAGTAAGGGGAAGTACAGTTTTAATGTAACTTCTCTACTTGTACTCTACGTTAGGATGCTGTTGGTTGTAACCTGTGTATAATATGCTCTATTTTTCTCCTTTTTTGTAGCTGTGTGGATGTCACCACGTTCCTTTATTTCAGTCTATTTGCTCCACTGATGTATGTTACATTTCTGAAGGGTTTCTTTGGGTAAGCTAATAGTATTTTTGAAACTCTAACTCCTAAGTTAGCATCATATAATTTCCAAAGCAAAACGACTTGTTAATACTTAGGGTATGTATTTTGTAAGCCAACAATTGAAAGGGGAAGAAAAGGGATAAGACTTATAGTTACATAGCACCTTTTTCAACCTCTGGACCGGTGTTCTGTCTAAGCTGTGTGTGCACACGCACGCGCACACGCACGCGCACACACAATGCTCCAAGGTTCAGTGCAAAGTGATAGGTTTCGGCCAGTGTCCATCACAGCATTGATGTTTGTTTTGAGAAGTCACTGCTAAGCACAACCATGGGGGCCTGCTGCTGGGTAGAATGCTGCTTAGGATATCCTAAAGCACCTTCCAGCCAATTAAGTATTTTTTTTGAAGCACAGTCACTATTGTAATGTAGGAAGTGAGACAGCCAATTTGCAAAGAACGATAATCCCACCAACTGCAATGCGATCATGATCAAGTGCCCTACTTAATATTTTTAAGGGTTGAGTATTGGTCGGAATGGTTTTTAAAAAAGTGCGGGGAATTTTTTGTTTCATCCAGTTGTTAGATATGTACAGTGCTAGCAAGACTAGAATTTATTGCCCATCCCTTGAGTGGGTGATGGTGAGTTACTTTCTTGAACTGCTGCAGTCCATGTGCTGGAGGTAGACCCAGAATGCCGTTAGGGAGGGAGTTCCAGGATTTTAACTGAGGAACAGTAAAGGGATGATATATTTAAGTCAGGATGGAGAGTGGCTTGTGAAGGATCTTGATGGTGGTGGTGTTTCTATTTATCTGCCCTTGTCCTCTAGGTAATAGAGATTGTAGGTTTGGAAGGTGCTGTGAACGGGTATTGTTGGATTTCGGTGTCCATCTTATTGCTACTTGATGAAAGTTGCTGGAAAAGCTCAGCAGGTCTGGCAGCATCTGAAGGAAGAAAAGAGTTAACATTTCGGGTCTGGTGACCCTTCCTCAGAACACAGACCTCTTCCAGCAACTTTTGTTTTTGTTCCTGATTTACAGCATCCTTGGATCTTTTAGGTTTTTATTGTGACTTGAGATGGCAACTGTGACAGTGCTCACTCTTGGTACTGCATTGGGACCATTGGTCAACAGGGATATACTTTAATATCTGGAGTGAGGATTCAACCCATAACTCTGTATCAACAAAGTAGCTACATGGCTGAGTGAGCTTCCCCAAGAACTGCATTGGTTGAGTCACAAATTGTGTTTCTTTTTCTCTTTCCCCCCAGCCTCATTCTTTCATGCATGAGAAATGTTTGCTCAAGATAATTACACTGCTGTCATGTAAGGAAATTTGGTTTTCCTTTGGTGGTTTCAGCATCTTTTTAACATCTTATCCCTACAGGTCTGAGCCCAAGATTCTCTTCTCTTACAAGTCACAGATTGATGAGCCCGAAGATACCGATGTGCACTTGCCCCAGACCCACTCTGTGGCCAAGAAGGATGCTCTGGAACCTTGCCCCTACTCTAACACACAGATTGACAGCTCAGCTGCTTACCTCGACGATCTGACTGTTGGAAGCATCAACAGTTTTGACAGTGACCGGTGGAAAATTATGAATGCTTGAGAATGAGGTGGTGGTGGATTGGTGGATGTTAGCGATAAACCTGCCCTATCTCTCTTTGTGCTGCCTCATCCAATGTCCTGGGATTTCAGTATTGGAATATTCTGAGATTTTGAACACACTCTCCAACCTGTGGACATCAGAGCTCTGAACCTCACACATTCCCTGTTTTGGTGGGTTTTAAAAATGTTTGTCTTCATACCAGCATACAGAACCACCCCCCACTACCAGAACCAAGCCCTCCAGCATCCTCTTCCCCTGCCTCTGAATCTCAGGGAAGGGGGTGTAAAGCTTCCACACCTTGCTCTGGGCCTCAGTCGTTATGTTACTTTGTCTGTGTCTTTTTTAAACATTGTCTTTCCAAACGTAAAAGCTGGAGGCTAATTTCTTTTCCACATCTTCCCTTTTAAAGTTGTTTTGGGACAAATAGAAAAAGAAACAGGGGGGGAAAAAAACCTACAAGGAAAGTGTAAAGCTGTGGTCTGCCCTGTTTGCATACTATCCATTGCTCCACTGCCTTTTCTCATTGAAGTTGTCTATTTAGGTTGTGCAGAGTTGGGTAGAGGAGAAGAAGCCCGTTTGCCGCAGTATTAGTTAAGATGGTTCCCTTCACTGTGAATGGCTGCTGCTTGGTGATGGTATAATGGTTGGAGAATTTCACAGCCTCAATGTGACCCTGGCTCTGTTAGACTCTCTGACCTTTTAACCACAAGTCAATTCTTGAGGACTCCGGCATCTGGGTGTTGTTTATTGAAGGATAGAGTGTTTAATTAAAAAAAAAATTATTTTTAAAATTATTTTGACCTTTTTTGACTTTTTGTGTACTTTCCATCTGACAACTGTTGTAATCTCTTTATTTTCTTATTGAGTCTGAAAGTTTATTACTAAATGTTTATTTTCAACACGGGGAGGCAATGGCCTCGTGGTGTTATCACTGAACTGTTAATCCAGGGACCCAGATAATGTTCTGGGACCCAAGTTCAAATTCTGCCACGGTAGATGGTGGAATTTGAATTCAATAAATATCTAGAATTAAGAATCTAACGATGAACGTGAGTCCATTGTCGATTGTTGGAAAAGCCCATCTGGTTCACTGTGATGTCCTTTTTAAGGAAGGAAGCTGCCATCCTTACCTGGTCTGGCCTACGTGTGACTCCAGACCCTCAGCAACGTGGTTGACTCTTAACTGGCCTCTGGGCAGTTAGGGGTACTAAATGCTGCCTGGTCAGTGACGCCCTCACCTTGTGAATGAAATAAACAAGGGAAAAAAAAACATTGAGACTTAGAGGCACCAAAGTAGCAGTGGTCGACATTGCTGCCTCACAACGCCAGGGATCCAAGTTCGATACCATCCTCGGGTGACTATCTGTCTGTGTGGAGTTTCCTCCCACAGTCTGAAGGTATGCAGGTTAGGTGGACTTGCCATGGTAAATGCAAGATTACAAGCATAGAGAAGTGGGGGTGGGATGTTCTTCAGAGGGCTGGTGTGGACTTAAGGACCGAATGGTCTGCTTTCACACTGTTGGGATTGAATTTTACTGAAGGACAAATTGTCTGTCTGACGCAGTTTGGAGTGGAGGTCAAAATAAGTGATGAGTGATTGTAATATGATGACATTTTACATGAAGGTTGAAAATTTGTTAAATCCAAAACTAGTCTCAAATGCAGCGAACTATGAGGATATGAGGAGCAAACTGGTATGGTACATGGGAAACTACATTTAAAATAATACACAGGAAATAGATTATCACTTAAATACATACATAGTTTGTGGTAAATGTACATCCCTTTTTAGGTACAAAAACCTGCAGGAAAAGTGATCCAAGAGAAGTTAAACATATTGAAGGAGGCGACTTTTTAAAATTACCAAAAACCACAGTAAACCTGAGTATTGGGAGCATTTTAGAATTCAACAAAGGACAACAAAGAAACTGATAAAGGGAAAATAAAATATGAAGGTAAACAAGGAGGGGGTGGGAGGAAAAAACACAGGCAGTAGAGGTTTATTTTATATGTAAGTTATATCAGTAAAGAAAAATATGTGCCCCTTACAGACAGACAGGGGGAAATTAACCTTGGGAGTAAGTTTTTAGGACCAACCACCTTCAGATGCTGAATCTGTGATCTTCTCTCCATAAGGTGAGGAGTGGGCACATTTGCCAGTGTTTGTGCAGTGTTTAACATGATTAGCAACAAGACAGATGCTGAAGCAGTCCATACCCAAATGCAGCAAGATTTAGACAATGTAAGGCAAGGACCATCTCCAATAAGAGACAGTCTAACCATCACAATGACATTACCATCAGTGAATTCCCCACTATCAACATCCTGGAAGTTACCATTCACCAGGAAGTAAATTGGACTAGTCAGGTAAATACAGTGGCTACAAGAGCAGGTCAGAGGCTAGGAATACTGTCATGAGTAACTAGCCTCTTGCCTCCTCAAAGCTTGTCCACCATCTACAGGGTACAAGTCAGGAGTGTGATAGAATACTCCCTAGTTGCCTAGATGAGTGCCTCCAACAACATTCAAGAAGCTTGACACCATCTAAGACAAAGCAGCCCCTTGATTGGCACACACTCGCGCCTGTTCAGATGCTCAGCAGCAGCAGTGTGTACCACTTATATCATGCATTGCTTGGATAGAGGCTCCTTAGCCAACACTTTCCAAACTCCCAACCACTGATCTAGAAGGACAAGTCAGGGGAAACATGAAGGACACAGAAGAGCTAGTTCCCTTCCAAGCTACTTATCACCCTAACTTGGAAATATATTACTGTTCCTTCACTGTAGCGGGGTCAAACTGTGGAGCTGCCCCTTGCTATGGCATTGTGGGTCTATCTATAGTTGTTGAAGGAGGCAGCTCACCACTACCTTTAGCCAAAATGCTGGCCTAGCCAGTGATGGTCACATCCTATAACTATACGTACATCCAGAAATACGTCAGAAACAAGAATAGGCAACTCTGCCCTGTCAGTTTATAAACCCTTTGACTGTGTTTGCCTTACCCAGATAACATTTGACTGTTCTTGGCCAAGAATCTATGCCTACCTTAAAAATATTCAATGATCCTGCCTGTTGCGGCAGAGAGTTCCAAAGTTTCACTACTGTGAGAAGAAAAAAAAATTGCCCTTGTCTCTGTCATAAGATTGACAACCCTGAAATTTAAACTCTGTCCCCACAGTTCTAGTCCCTCTCACAAGGGGAAAACTTCCTTTCACCGTCCATTCTGTCCAACCCTCTCTGGATGCTACATATCAATCAAGTCACCTCTGAATCTTCTAAACTCCAATGGATATAGACTCAACCTTTCCTCGCTCAGTAACCTCCCATCCCAGGAACTAGTTGAAGTAAACTTATCTGAATTGCTTCAAAAGCATTTACATCTTCCCTTAAGCAAGATCAAAACTGTACAAAATATTCCAGACTTGGCCTCTCCAAAAACTGCAGCAAAACATCTCAACTTTTATATTCCATTTTCCTTGCAGTAAACAAAAACATTCTGTTTGCCTTCCTAATTTCTTGTTGTACCTGTAAACTAATTTAATGCGATTCATGGGCCAGGGCACCCAGATTGTCTGCCTGCCTATCTACACGTGTATTTCGTAACAACGTACAATGAAAAGTATTGTCCACTCTCTGGCACCGACCTAGAACACAACGGGAGTTAAGTGCTCTGTAATGGGTCTGGTGGCCAGTCACGAGTCCCCTTCTCTGTACCACTGCTACTGAAACAAAAGTTGCCACTCTCCAGTGCCATCTCACCTGCTCCAACATCCTCTCCACTTTGAGACCTTTGTGGATTTGCCAGTGCAGTTGCCAGGTACTGCACCAGTCTAAACTCAACTTTGCTGGTGCCATGAGTCTGCTTTGGGACTACTTTGCTAAGGCGCTGCTGCTACTGGGTCTCATACTAGGCCCAAATTTGCCTTTGCTTCTGTGAATCTGTGCTGAATATGGACGCTGCTGGGAAGCCAAACTTGCCTCTGCCGCAGGAGGCATGAGTTGGTGCTAGGACCACCTCTGACGCAGAAGCACTGGGCTTGCTCACTGCTGCCAGTGCAGTTGCTGTGACTGAGCTCTTCAACAAGAGTTAAGTAAAAGAAGGAAAAAAGTGAAAAGCGGATGATCCCCAGGCTGAGGAGCCCAACTCTGCGGCCATCCACACCTCAGATCCCGCTGCACGTCAGACTTCTGCAAAGGTCCTGATTCAAAACATCAACTTTCCTGCTCTTCAGATGCTGCCTGGCCTGCTGTGTTCCTCCAGCTCCACACTGTTGTCTCTGACTCCAGCATCGGCAATTCTTACTATCTCCTATAAAATATATGCTGCTTATCCATTTGAAAATAAGAAATGGGCCCAGCTCAAAACTTATTGAAAGTGAGGAAGCAGTTGTCTGCTGCTGAGAGATTCACAGAATCAACTGGAGAAATCTTTGGGGGGTGGGGCGGGGGAGACTCACAGTCGGTGCTGCTACTGCCAAGCCAAAGGAAAGGACAGTTTTTAGGTTAACCACCAAGCAAGAATGTTGATACAGATGGATTACCAATTTGTAATCGAGTTTTGAGAAGATTTGTAGCTCAGGTTGAGGTTCTGGATGTGAGTTTGCTCGCTGAGCTAGAAGGTTAGTTTTCAGACGTTTCGTCACCATTCCAGGCAACATCAGCAGTGAGCCTCCAACGAGAAAGTGGGACATAACACCAGCGCTTCGTTGGAGGCTCACTGATGATGTTACCTAGAATGGTGACGAAACGTCTGAAAACTAACCTTCCAGCTCAGCGAGCAAACTCACATCCAGAACCAATTGTAATGGTTGGAATTATACCTGGCACAATGGAAGATGGTTGTGGTGATTGGAGGTCAATCATATCTACACGTGGCATCACTGCTGGAGTTCCTCATGGGTAGCATCCTTTGTCCAACCATCTTCAGCTGTTCCATCAACAACTTGTGCTTCATCATAAGGTCAGAGAAATGGATGCACACTGATGATTGCATATGTTTAGTAACATTTGCAGCTCCTCAGATACAGAAGCAGTCCATGTCTATTTGCAGCAAAACCTTGAGGCTTTGGCTCATAAATGGTGAATAATATTGTCTCACACAAATATCAGGCAGTGACCATCTTCAAAAAGAGACAATTTAAACATTTCTACTTCTGTATCAGTGAATCTCTTGATATCAAGTCCATCAGGATTTCCATTGACCAGAAACTTAATTAAATCAGCCATTGGCTACAGAGTAGAAATGACACGTTTCTATCAGACTATTGAGGAAACGCCTTCATTTCACACGATTGGATATTTGAATGAATATGCAATTAATGGATAGAGTTGCTCACTAATCCAAGTATGAAACTTACCAAATTTAGCCATTTCGATGATCAATCTCGTAAAGATTACCAAAACATGCAGGAGACTAATCTTTTAATCTTGTACGCAACAGTGTAGGATGCAAGAAACAGACCTGGGCGGGGGAAAAAAATACCAATTGTACACTTGAGAAAATGTTGCTGATTAGTTGGGCCATTGATGCCATGGAGATACAACATGACCCCAACTGTCAATCTTCGTTTTCAGGCCAAGCAGGTAGACTTTTACGAGTCAAGATAGTTGCCACGAGAAAGTAATAGTTTTATGACCCACTGGGGAAGCATACTGTTTATTGAGGGCTGATATTTCTGGAATTGAATCAAACATTTTAAAAAAATCATTTAAAGTGTACACAGTACCCCAATTTATCAGACATTCAGGTTAATCAAAAGCTTGGGCTAGGTTTGTGTACAAGCCAAGAATTATTAGTTATTACAAGTAATTATACTGCAGCTACAGGTAAGCAAATATAAGCTATTAGCATGCAATGCTAGGAGCCGAAGATTAGAATTTTGAGTTTGCCCCTCCCACATATACCCCACAAATAGGGAAAGTAGATTATTGGCAAAGGTAGAAAAATTTGGAGTGTAAGTTCAGTCGTCTTTGCTTCCAGTTTTGATGTGTTGAGATGATACTTCTTTGGCTGCTGTTGTTATTCAGATATCTTTTTCTGCTTGCTTCCGTAGGTTAATGAGAAGTACAGAATATCACTTTACATCCTTGCTAATATTTTTGTCCTGGGCCTGCTATACTGTTCCAATGAAACTCAATGCCAGCTGGAGGCCTCAGTATGATTTATGACCTCCATTATTCTTATATCCTTTCTCCAATAGAAAACCTACCCGCCCTGGCTCTGTGTATGTTTGCCTTTGCCCTCAAAGTGGATGTAATTTCTCTTATTCACACCTAACGTTTACACCCAATTTCTAACCTTCTTTCTCTGTCATTAAAATTTCCTTTGTCTGTTGTTCTGTGCATCTTCACGATTTGTTATAACTGCTTTTAGTGATGCCCCCATCAACTCCACTAGAAAACACCCTTGGCCTTTGTTCGTTGGGGGGAAGAATCATGTTCAGATGCTGCTCGAGGCGCGATTATGCTTGTGTACAGCAACACCTTGTGGTGGGCAGCGGACATATATCAGTGCCTCATGTGGCAGGTAGGAAAAGGTGTTGCGGCTTCAGCCCAGCATTTATTGCCCATCCCTAATTGCCCAGAGGGCAGTTAAGTGTCAACCACACTGCTGTGGGTCTGGAGTCACATGTAGGTCATAACAGGTAAGGATGGCAGCTTCCCTCCGTAAAAGATGTTAGTGAACCAGATAGATTTTTCTGACAATTGACACCAGTTTCATGGTCATTATTAGACTCCTAATTCCAGATATTCTATCAATTCAAATTCCACCATGGCGGGGTTCGAACCCGGGTTCCCACAGTTTTACTCGGGCGATCCATTAACAGTCCAGTGATAACATCCCTGGACAATTATCTTCTCCAGCAACGCCTCCTGTGGCGGATGCGGGGAGGTACGGCAATGCACACGGCTAAAACTACAACACCCAGAGGGCCGTGCGGTTGCGCATGCGTCCAAGACGGTTTGTTGCTGCGGCCATGCGCAGCGTCCATCAGGACGCGCTATGATTGGTCCAGTATGGCCGCGACGTCAGGCCACGCCTACTGGTCCAATCGCGTGGGAGGTTACTGGAGGGGGCTTTCGGTCTTTAATGTGCGTTTAGGCAGGAGGATCGTATCGGAGAGACCGTGGATGGGGGCCAGCGGTAGCACCAGGCGTGTGTCTTTCGGCAAAGACGATCAGGAACGAGTGACAGTTTTGCAGGGAATGAGGGTGAGTGAGGTTAGGGGGTGATGGATGGGGGTGGGTGATGGGTAATGGGAGGATGGAGGGATGATGGATGGGAAAGGGGTGATGAGGATGAATAGGAATGATATGATGGGAAAGGGATGAGGAGGTTGAGGGATGATGTCTAGGACCGGATGGGAGCGAGGAGGAGGAGGAGTTGATAGATGGGAATTTGGTGATTTTGGAAATTTGGAAAGGGTGTTGGGAAGACTGTGGGATGACTCATGGGAGGGCAGTGGAGAGGATGGATTCATGATGGATGGGGTGGTGTAGTGGAGGGATATTGGACAGGGTTAGTGGGGGAAGGGGAGGGGTGATGGCTGGGAGGAGTTGAGGAGGAGGATGTGATGGATGGTGGCTGGGTGGGGTTAAGGAGAAAGTTGAAAAGAAAGGATGGGGTGGGAGGGGGCGAGAAGGTAGGGATGGTGGTTGTGTGGGTGTGAGATGGAAAGTGGATGATAAATAGGAGTGTGTTGGAAAAGAGGGTGGGATGTAGGATAGAAGGAAGTGAGGGATGATGATTGAGGGGGGAATTGGATGGGAGGGTTTGGGGAGGAGAGAAGGATGATTGATGTTAAGGGGAGTGTAGGATGGATTGGGAGTGTAGCGGGATGATGGATGGGAGGAGGCTGGATGGCGAAGAAGGATGATGGGTTAGTAAGGGGCTGGATAGGATCGAGATCGTGCAGGAAACGATGTGGGGAATGATGAGAGAAGGCAGGTGGGGATGTGTGGGTGGGGGAGGGATTTTGGGGATGTGGGTGAAATAGGGTGTTGAATGGATGCAGTGAGAGATGAGGTGGATATGGGGATGAGGGCGGGTGTATGGGATGAGGGAGAGATGGGAGGCCGTGTGGTTGTGAGAGTGTAGACGTGGTGGAGGCAAAGGGACCATGACAGGTGAATAGCAGGGGGTGGAGGGATGACGGCAAGATGGGAATTGAGAGAGGTGATCATTCATTCACAACCCTACACAGTAGGTAGTGGTACGGGTTTTATTAGATTTGAATCCTATTTGGTACACTTGGAAATTTAACCTAACCCACATTCTTACATGCAATTGTCATTCACCACTCCTCTTCCCCCTAAAAAAAATCTTGCTTCTAACAACAAGGGTGAACATAGGGCTTCTATTCCTCTCTTTTGATTTGATTTTATTTATTGTTGTCACATGTACTGAGATACAGTGAAACGTGTTGTTTTGCAAGCCTTGCTGGTAGATTGTACCATACAAGCTGCATCGGGTCGCAGAACGAAGTGCAGGATACAGTGTTAGAACTGTGGAGAAGGTGCAGAGATAGAGAGAGATCAATCTCAATCGTTCCTCAGATAATTAGTGGTTAGAACCTTCTTCTGTCACCTACTTTGTCATTTGAAATGACTTTGTCATTTTGACCTGTTCTCCTGACTGGTTAATTTTCCTAACACCCTACTATTTAAATGTAGCAAAGTCTCTTTGTCCTTTTTCCACCACCTCCATAGCTTCAGTCTCTTCAATCTGGGCTCCTGATGGCAAATTGGAATCTGATTTTTATGTGGAATTGAAAAGGAAAGTCAAATCTCTTTTTAGTCAATAACCAGCATTAAGTGTTGGGGAAACTAATGAGGTTAAAGATAGATAGGTCCCCTAGACCTGGTGGGATACTTCTATACATCAGTGGAGCTGAGGTGGAGATGATTGAGAGCATCAAGCTCCTCGGAGTGACAATCACCAATAATCTGTCTTGGACTACCCACGCTGATGCAATGGCCAAGAAGACACAAGGATGTCTCTTCTTCCTCAGAAGGCTATGGAAATTCAGCATGTCCATAAGGATGCTTAACAACTTTTACCGATGCACCATAGAAAGCATTCTATCTGGACACATTATGGCTTGGTACAGGAACTGCTCTGCCCAGGATGGTAAGAAACTACAGAAAGTTTTGTGCACAACCCAGACTATCACACAATTCAACCTTCCATCCATTTCTTGTTGCTGTAGAAAAACAGCCAACATCATCAATGACCCCTCCCACCCCAGTTATAATCTCTTCCACCAGGCAGAAGATACAAAAGCTTAAACACACGTACCAGCAGGTTCAAGAACAACTTCTTCTCTGCTGTTATTAGATTTGAGTGGACCTCTCAAATTTCAAATTTAATGTTGATTTTGTATTTTGTGTACCTTCTTTGCAGGTATAACTTTGTATTCCTCATTCTGTTCAATCACACTATCACCTTTGTGTCTTTGTATGCTATAATCTGCGTGTACTGCATGCAAAACAGAAGTTTTCACTGTACTTAGATACATGTGAGACAATGAAAAGTCAAATCAAGTCAAATGTTAAAGGAAGTGAATACAGAGATGGTGGGTGCACTGATAGTAATCATTTGGCAACCAAACAAATTTAAAGGCTTTGTATCTGAATGCACAAAGCATTTGAAATAAAATTAATGAGCTCATGTCAGATCAGTCATAAACCTATTGAATGACAGAGCGGACTCAAGGGCTGAACTGCCTCTACTTAATCCTATTGCTTATGATCAGGAGAGTGAGCATTCCTTGGGTGGGAATATTCACCTGCTGGCTTTATCCTTCTTGGGCAAGGAAGTTGTGGTTTGCTTTTGAAGTGCGTTGGTAGGTTTGCTGCAATGCGACAGGGCTTTCTTTGCTGTCACCAAGACAATATATGGACCCAACAACTAAATGAAAGAAATCAAAAGAACTATGCATGCTGGAAGTCATAAACAAAAACAGAAATTGCTGGGATAAGTCAACGGAGGAATCCCTCTTCTCTCCAACAGCAGGTTATCACCTAAATCCTTGCTGAGGCATCTTCTCCCATCCTCAGAGGAAACCTTTCCTGAAAGCCTGTGTGGCTTTGACTAAACTGTAAAACTACAGGCATGATTTTCAATTCTTGACAACTCCAAGAAAAACACCAGGAACAACAACAACAGACTCAACAACAGACTTCTCTTGATGACATGTCCATCATGGGCCTCCTGCACTGCCACAATGATGCCACCCGAAGGTTGCAGGAACAGCAACTCATATTCCGCCTGGGAACCCTGCAGCCATATGGTATCAATGTGGACTTCACCAGTTTCAAAATCTCCCCTTCCCCTACTGCATCCCTCAACCAGCCCAGTTCATCCCCTCCCCCCACTGCACCACACAACCAGCCCAGCTCTTCCCCTCTACCCACTGCATCCCAAAACCAGTCCAACCTGTCTCTGCCTCCCTAACCGGTTCTTCCTCTCACCCATCCCTTCCTCCCACCCCAAGCCGCACCCCCAGCTACCTACTAACCTCATCCCACCTCCTTGACCTGTCCGTCTTCCCTGGACTGACCTATCCCCTCCCTACCTCCCCACCTACACCCTCTCCACCTATCTTCTTTACTCTCCATCTTCGGTCCGCCTCCCCCTCTCTCCCTATTTATTCCAGTTCCCTCCCCCCATCCCCCTCTCTGATGAAGGGTCTAGGCCCGAAACGTCAGCTTTTGTGCTCCTGAGATGCTGCTTGGCCTGCTGTGTTCATCCAGCCTCACATTTTATTATCTTGGAATCTCCAGCATCTGCAGTTCCCATTATCTCAGACTCTAAATGGCATTTGCCAACCTGACCAAGGCTTTTGCTTCAGTCAGTTGAGAAGTGGTATGGAAGATCCTTCCAAAAGCTGGCTTTCTAGTGAAATGCATTAACATCCTCCATCTCCTCCATGACATGATGTTGACAATGGTCGTCACTGATGATAATATGACAGATTCATTTGAGGTCAAATCAGGGGTGCATCATTGCACCCTACCCTTTGCTCCACCTTCATTGCCACCCATATGGATACTGTGTTCGGATGGATAGAAGATTGGTTAACTAACAGAAAGCAAAGAGTGGGGATTAACGGTATTTTTCTGTTTGGCAATCAGCCGCTTTTGATGTGCCCTAGGGATCAGTGTTGGAACTGCAATTGTTTACGATTTACACAAATGATTTATAGAACATAGAACTATCTGCGCCCTCGATATGGCACCGACCTGTGAACTAATCTAAGCCCATCCCCCTACACTATCCCATCATCATCCGTGTGCTTATCCAAAGACTGTTTAAATGCCCCTTATGTGGCTGAGTTAACTACATTGGCAGGCAGGGCATTCCATGCCCTTACCACTCTCCGAGTAAAGAACCTGCCTCTGACATCTGTCTTAAATCTATCACCCCTCAATTTGCAGCTATGCCCCCTTGTACAAGCCGACGTCGTCATCCTTGGAAAAAGATTTCACTGTCCACCCTATCTAATCCTCTGATCATCTTGTATGTCTCTATTAAATGCCCTCTTAGCCTCCTTCTCTCCAATGAGAACAGACCCAAGTCCCTTAGCCTGTCTTCATAAGGCCTTCGCTCCGGACCAGGCAACATCCAGGTAAATCTCCTCTGCACCTTTTCTAATGCTTCCACATCCTTCCTGTAATGGGACGACTGGAACTGTACCCAGTATTCCAAGTGAGGCCGCACTAGCGTTTTATACAGTCGCAGCATGACATCACAGCTCCGGAATTCAGTCCCTCTACCAATAAAACCTAATACCCCGTAAGCCTTCTTAACAGCACTATCAACCTGGGTGGCAACTTTGAGGGATCTAGGTACATGGGCACCAAGATCCCTCTGCACATCCACACTGCCGAGAATCTTTCCATTGACCCAGTATTCTGCCTTCCTATTATTCTTCCCAAAGTGAATAACCTCACATTTATCCGCATTGAACTCCATTTGCCACCTTTCAGCCCAAGTCTTCCTGCAACCTGCAACATTCTTCCACACGGTCCACACTCCACCAACTTTAGTGTCATCTGCAAACTTACTAACCCATCCACCCATGCCTGCGTCCAAGTCATTTATAAAAATGACAAACCACAGTCGTCCCAGAACAGATCCTTGAGGCACATCACTAGTGACCTGACTCCAGGCTGAATATTGTCCATCAACTACCACTCGTTGCCTTCTTACAGAAAGCCAGTTTCTAATCCAAACTGCTAAATCTCCCTCAATCCTGTGCCTCTGTATTTTCTCCAATAGCCTGCCATGTAGAAACTTGTCAAAGGCTTTACTGAAGTCCATGTACACCACGTCACCTGCCCTACCTTCATCCACATGCTTGATCACCTTCCCAAAAAACTCAGTGAGGTTTGTGAGACGTGACCTGCCATTGACGAATCCATGCTGACTATCTCCAATCAAATTGTTGTTTGCTAGATGATTATAAATCTTATCTCTTATAATCCTTTCCAAAACTTATCCTACAACAGACGTAAGGCTCACTGGTCTATAATTACCTGGGTCATCTCTACTGCCCTTCTTGAACAAGGGCACAACATTTGCAATCCTCCAGTCCTCTGGTACTAAACCTGTAGACAATGAGGACTCAAAGACCAAGGCCAAAGGCTCTGCAACCTCCTCCGTAGCTTCCCAGAGAATGTGCGGAAAAATCCCATCCAGCCCAGGTGATTTATCTACCATCACACCTTCTCGAATTGATAACACCTCAATCCTTTCAATTCTAGAAGCCCATAACTCAGTCTTCTCCTCTACAATATTCTTCTTTTCCTGAGTGAAAACAGATGAGAGATATTCATTTAGGACTTCTCCGATCTTCACAGGGTCCACACACAACTTCCCACTTCTGTCTTTGACTGGCCCTGTTCCTACCCTAGTCATTCTCTTATTCCTCACATACCGCTCGAAAGCATTAGGGTTCTCCTTTATTCTACCTGCTAATGTCTGCTCATGCCCCCTCCTTGCTCTTCTTAACTCTCTCTTTAAATCCTTCCTAGTTAATCTGTAACTCTCCATAGCCTCATCTGAACCATCTTGTCTCAACGTCACATAAGCCTCCCTTTTCTGCTTAACAAGAGATACAATTTCTTTAGTAAACCACGGTTCCCTTACCTTATCACTTCCTCCCTGTCTGACAGGGACACACCTATCAAGGACACGCAATATCTATTCCTTAAACCAGCTCCACATTTTGAATGTCCCCATCCCCTGCATTTTGCTGCCCCATTCTATGCCTCCTAAGTCTTGCCTAATCGTATTATAATCTATAACTCTTGCCCTGAGACGTGTTCCTATCTTTTTCCTTCGCTAAACTAAACGTAACCAAATTATGGTCACTGTCTTCAAAGTGTTCACCTACCACTAAGTCAAACGCCTAACCTGGTTCATTACCAAGTACCAAATCCAGCGTGGCTTCCCCTCTTGTCGGCCCCTTGACATACTGTGTCAGGAAACCCTCCTGCACACTGGACAAAAACTGACCCATCCAATGTTCTAGAGTTATAGCAATTCCAGTCAATGTTGGGGAAGTTAAAGTCTCCCATAATGACCACCCTGTTCCTTTCACTCCTGCTCAGAATTGTTTTGCCAATCCTCTCCTCCACATCCCTGGAACTTTGCGGAGGTCTATAAAAAACTTGCAGCAGTGTTACCTCTCCTCTCCTGTTTCTGACCTCCGCCCATACCACCTCAGTAGACGAGTCCTCGTCAAAAGCTCTTTCAGCCACCGTTATACTGTCCTTGACTAACAAAGCCACACCTCCCCCTCTTTTATCATCTTTCCTGATCTTAATGAAAGATCTAAACCCTGGAACCTGCAACATCCATTCCTGACCCTGCTCTATCCATGTCTCTGAAATGGCCACAACATCGAAGTCCTAGGTACCTATCCATGCTGAGTTGGAGTCCAAATGTGGTGTGTCAAAGTTTGCAGATGGCACTAAGGTGAGTGGTAGAACAAAGTTTGCAGGGTGCACTGAAAGTCTGCAGAGGGATGTAGATAGGTTAAGTAAGTTGGCAAGGGTCTGGCAGTTGGAGATCAATGCTGGTAAATGTGAGGTCATCCATTTGGAGGGGGGGTAACAGCAAAATCGATTATTATTTAAATGGTGAAAAATTGCAACCTGCTGCTGTGCAGAGGAGCCTGGTTGTCCTTGTGCATGAATCACAGAAGTTGGTTTGCCAGTGCAGCAGGTAATTAAGAAGGCAAATAGAATATTGTCCTACATTACTGAGAAATGAGTTTGAAAATAGGAAGGTTATTGCTGTAGCTGTATAGGCTGCAGGGGAATACACCTGGAGTACTGTGTACAGTTTTAATCTCCTTACTTGAGAAAGGATGCACTGGCAGTGGGGGGGTGGGGGGTGCGGTGTGTGTGTGCAGAGGAGGGCCACTCAGCTGATTCTAGAGTTGAGAGGGTTGGCTTATGAGGAAGAATGAGTAGACTGGGACTATACTCATTTTAATTGAGAAGAATGAGGGGTAGATCTTATAGAAACATATAAAATTATAAAGGGGATAGATAAGATAGGAGCAGGGAGGTTGTTTCCACTGTCAGATGAAACTAGAACGAGGGGGGCATACCCTTGAAATAAGGGGGAGCAGATTTACGATTGTGAATCTGTGGAATTCCCTGCCCAGTGAGGGTTACCTCTTTGAATGTCTTTAAGGCCAAGATAGACTTTTGAACAGTAAAGGAATTGAGGGTTAGGGTGAGCAGGCAGGTAAATTGAGCTGAATCTATGAAAAGATCAGCCATGATCTTATTGAATGGTGATGGAGGCTTGATGGGCCAGATGGCTTACTCCTGCTCCTATTTCTTACATTCTTCATCTTGTCGAGAGCAGGCTTCCCAGTGGTGTGGACATTACCCACAGACTGGATGGAAGACTTTTCAACCTCAACCTGTTGAAATCCAAAGAAAAAATGACATTGACCTTGCTTGTGGAACTTCAGTATGCGGGCGATAATATCATCTCTGCTCTCTTGAAGAGAACCTTCAAGCATCGCTTAATGCCTTTGCGGAAACTAAACTGAAGAATTGGTCTCAGCTTCACCTTCTGAAGACGGAAATCCTTTACCAACCCGTCCCAAGTCTAGTTCTGTTCCATGCCTCCATTAAGACCAGCGGAGGAGCCCTCACTAACATGGAACATTTTTCTTGACCTGGGGAGCTGCCTCTCTTCTAAGGTTGACATTGATGTGGAGATTCAGCATTGCCTTCAAACTATAAGCGCTGCCTTCGGATGTCCAAGGATGAGAATCTTCAAAGATTATGACAACCATGCCTATGCCAGAGTCATTGTGAATAAGGCAGTCATCCTTCCAACTCTCCTGTATGGCTCTGAAACTTGGACTACATATAGACACCACCTCAAGACCCTTGAGACGTACTATTGATATTGCCTGAGATGGATTCTCCACATTAGCTGGGAGACTGAGCGTACTATCGTCAGTGCTGGCAGTGTTAGCTGCTTCAAGGACAATGAGGCCACAACCATTCAAAACCAACACCGCTGGACCAGCCGCATGCTTAAGATGCCTGAGTTCAGACTGCCAAAGCAAATCTTCACCAGCTCAACGAAGGTACTCGAATGAGAGGAGGATAAAGGAAGTGTTTCAAACACTCCCTGAAGGCTTCCCTCTAGAAATGCAACATGGATGTCAATGCATGGGAGACCTTCGTTCAGAAGAAATTGATTTGGAGGGAACTCCTGTATGAAGAGACACAATTCTTTGAGAATGCCTGTCAGCAGAGGGAGATGTCAGAGGTAGGTTCTTTAGACAGAGAGTGGTGGGCATGTGGAATGTTCTGCTGGCACTGGCAGTGGAGTCAGATACATTAGAGACTTCTAAGTGACTCTTGAATAGGCACATGAAGGATAGTAAAGTGTAGGGCATGCAGGGTAGTTTGATCTCATAGGTCAACATAACATCATGGGCTGAAGGGCCTGTGATGTGCTGTACTATTCTATGTTCTAGCAAGAGGAAGTATGGATATGGAACGAGAGAAAAGCATGCCAGTGATCTCTAGGCGAAAGACTAATTTCTCCTCCTGCAAACACCTGTCAAATGTGCGTTCACAGTTGCAGCTGTAGGATTGGGCTCACCACATACACAATCCACAGATCCCATGACCAGTGAAATGGAATATTCTAGGTGAACAATCACACTCTTTAGTGAGTGATTGCCAGTGATGACGATGACAGTGCATTGTGTAGATAGCACACTCTGCAGCCAGTGTGTGTCGATGGTGGAATGGGATGTTCATTTGAATATTGCGTCTGTTGAAGGGAATATCTGGTATAATGCTCACTTATTTGCAAATGCCTTGGCACCTAAGGAAACATATGTCATAGTTTTAAAAGGTAAACCATCCTTCTCCTTTGTAGACCCAAACAGCTCATTGATGTGCGATATCTTGTGACCTTGCTGAATATGAAAACTCTTGGGAGATGTTCTCTGATTGTATTGAATTAACATTGTAGGTCGAATGAGCAATGAGTTGAATATCAAATGTGATGGAGTTTTAGAATAATGAATGAGAAATTCAATTAAAAGAACACATACTTTCACAATCACTCTCATCTCAACATCCTATGTAAGGTTAATATTATTTAAAGCTCATTGGTTTTGACAGTTGACTGGAAAGTTTACACTCGCTTGCTAGCAGTGAAAATTGGATTGATTTGTGCAGAGGTGTATTTTGAAATCTCAAGGTGAAATCTGTGAAACTTAGAGGCATATGAATAAATGTCATTGTCTGCAGACTGTGTCTGTCACTGTTCTTAATTCTCTTCTCTCCTCTTTTCTCCTTGTTGTTGTTCCATCATGAGCACGCTGACTTTGTGAAGCTCTTCTCTCTTCTTTCTCTTCTCTCCTCTTTTCTCCTTGTTGTTGTTCCATCATGAGCACGCTGACTTTGTGAAGCTCTCTTTCTGTGGTGTTTGCTGTCAGGTTCACGTGGACATCATTTTTGACCGAAACACAGCTCATGTCTCTAACCAAATGAATTGGAACCCTGGATAGCGACCAAGAAGGACAGCGTATTTATTACTTTAAAAAACAAAAGAATTGCAGATGCTGTAAATCAAACAAAAACAGAAAGTGATGCAAAAGCTCAGCAGGTCTGGCAGCTTCTGTGAAGAGAAATCAAAGTTAACGTTTCGGGTTCAGACCCAAAACGTTAACTCTGATTTCTCTTCACAGATGCTGCCAGACCTGCTGAGCTTGTCCAGCGACTCATTTTTTTTTGTGATCTTTAGTTTTTCTTTTCCTTTATCCAGAAGTCGCCCCATTACAGGAAGGATGTGGAAGCATTGGAAAAGGTGCAGAGGAGATTTACCAGGATGTTGCCTGGTCTGGAGCGCAGGCCCTATGAAGAAAGGCTCAGGGACTTGGATCTGTTCTCATTGGAGAGAAGGAGGCTAAGAGGGGATTTAATAGAGATATAGAAGATGATCAGAGGATTAGATAGGGTGGACAGAGAGAGTCTTTTTCCAAGGATGATGACTTCAGCTTCAAAGGGGCATAGCTACAAATTGAGGGGTGATAGATTTAAGACAGATGTCAGAGGCAGGTTCTTTACTCGGAGAGTGGTAAGGGCATGGAATGCCCTGCCTGCCAATGTAGTTAACTCAGCCACATTAGGGGCATTTAAACAGTCCTTGGATAAGCATATGGATAATGATGGGATAGTGTAGGGGGATGGGCTTTGATTAGTTCACAGGTCAGTGCAACATCAAGGGCCGAAGGGCCTGTTCTGCGCTGTATTGTTCTATGTTCTAAGTGCTGTTACACACAACTGAACGTTTGTTTTCCCATCACCAAATCACCTCTGGATTTCCTTTCCTCTATTAACCACCACGAGTAACTCATCCTTTTTTTTTCCCAGTTGATTAATTTACCTATAAAGCCTGTTCAGGGAAATTCTCACTGACAAATGTGAGGAGGAGGCAGGGAGCTAAATCACAATGAAGGGGATGCAAAGCAGTCTACCCACTCTGTCTAAATGCATCAAGAGTATTGGTGGATACCACATGCTCCCTGCCCCAGGACACTCGGTCACAAACAGAGCATGAGTAGACAGCTATGACCCCCTGCACTGCCTGCTGCTTAGACAGGCAAATGACCAACTTGGCCAGGCCCATGATGCAGTCCTCTGGTTTGCCCAAACCCCTGTGCACCAGATGCCCAAAGATCAGGAACATGGATCGAAAATGCTTTGTTATAAACCAAGAGAAAATTGCACCACCTGCTTTCTGCTGAGCTCTCCCACATCTCCCAATCTTTTTGGTGAACCATGGATATTCAAGATGAGAAGAAAGAAATTTCATAACCTCGAGTAACTAGAACATAGAACAGTACAGCACGGAACAGGCCCTTCAGCCCACGATGTTGTGCTGACCATTGATCCTCATGTATGCACCCTCAAATTTCTGTGACCATATGCATGTCCAGCAGTCTCTTAAATGACCCCAATGACCTTGCTTCCACAACTGCTGCTGGCAACCCATTCCATGCTCTCACAACTCTGTGTAAAGAACCCGCCTCTGACATCCCCTCTATACTTTCCTCCAACCAGCTTAAAACTATGACCCCTCGTGTTAGCCATTTCTGCCCTGTGAAATAGTCTCTTGCTATCAACTCTATCTATGCCTCTCATTATCTTGTATACCTCAATTAGGCCCCCTCTCCTCCTCCTTTTCTCCAATGAAAAAAGTCCGAGCTCAGTCAACCTCTCTTCATAAGATAAGCCCTCCAGTCCAGGCAGCATCCTGGTAAACCTCCTCTGAACCCTCTCCAAAGCATCCACGTCTTTCCGATAATAGGGCGACCAGAACTGGACGCAGTATTCCAAGTGCGGTCTAACCAAAGTTTTATAGAGCCAAAACACCATATGTTTTCTGAACAACCCTGTCCACTTGGGTGGCCATTTTAAGGGATCTATGTATCTGCACACCAAGATCCCTCTGTTCGTCCACACTGCCAAGAATCCTATCCTTAATCCTGTACTCAGCTTTCAAATTCGACCTTCCAAAATGCATCACCTCGCATTTATCCAGGTTGAACTCCATCTGCCATCTCTCAGCCCATCTCTGCATCCTGTCAATGTCCCGCTGCAGCCTACAACAGCCCTCTATACTGTCAACAACACCTCCAACCTTTGTGTCGTCTGCAAACTTGCTGACCCCTCCTTCAATCCCCTCATCCAAGTCATTAATAAAAATTACAAACAGTAGAGGCCCAAGGACAGAGCCCTGTGGAACACCACTCGCCACTGACTTCCAGGCAGAATATTTTCCTTCTACTACCACTCGCTGCCTTCTGTTGGCCAGCCAATTCTGTATCCAGACAGCTAAGTTCCCGAATATCCCATTCCTCCTGACCTTCTGAATGAGCCTACCATGGGCAACCTTATCAAATGCCTTACTGAAGTCCATATACACCACATTCACAGCTCGACCCTCATCCACTTTTCTAGTCACATCCTCAAAGAACTCGATAAGGTTTGTGAGGCATGACCTGCCCCTCACAAAGCCGTGTTGACCGCATTTGATCAAGCCATGCTCTTCCAGATGGTCATAAATCCTATCCCTCAGAATCCTTTCAAACACCTTGCAGACGACAGACGTGAGACTTACCGGTCTATAATTGCCGGGGATTTCCCTATTTCCTTTCTTGAAGAGAGGAATTACATTTGCCTCTCTCCAGTCCTCAGGTACGACTCCAGTGGAGAGCGAGGATGCAAAGATCTTCGCAAGTGGCGAAGCAATTGCATTTCTCGCTTCCCAAAGCAGCCGAGGACAAATCTGGTCCGGGCCTGGCAACTTGTCAATCTTAATGTTTGACAAAATTTTCAGCACATCAGCTTCGTCTATCTCTATCCATTCCAGCATGCACACCTGCTCTTCAAAGGTAACTGTAAACATTGGAGTCCTTTTTGAAGTGTTGTTGCAGTTGTGGTGCAGGAAACACAGCCAATTTGCACACAACAAGATTCCACAAATAATGATGGGCTGAAAAGCCTTTCCTCTGTGCCGCAGACCTCTATGACTCTGAGATGATAAATGATAATCTGTTGGTTGAACGATAAATGTTAACTTGGGCACACTGGTGCACACCAGAACCAATATTTATGTGGTTTGCAGAGGTAGTAGATCAGACCTGGGATTGGAAACTGGGCTACCTCTATGATCTGTTCTGAAAACAAAAAAATGTTGGCAATCACAGCAGGTCAGGCAGCATCCACGAGTGGAGCGCAAGCTAACCTCAATAGTCTAGATGACTTGAGATTGGTTGGCTCACCGAGCTGGTTTGTTGTTCTGCAGATGTTTCCTTACCGTGCTTGGGTAACATCCTGACTGCAGCCTCTGATGAGGCGTCGGTGTGTTTTCCCGCCTGGTTTTTAAACTCTGGGGTCCGTTGCAGCAGAGAGGAGGAGGAGAAGAACAAACAACTCCCGTTCCTGGATGTCATGGTAGAACGCAAGACGAATGGGGAACTGCAAACAAAAGTACACCGAAAAGCCCCGAACACAGACCAGGCATTTAACTTCAATAGCAACCATTCCAGCGCACACAAATGAAGCTGCATGCGAACACTATTTAGAAGGGCAACAACACACTACAGAAGCATGCCAAGAGGAGGAGGAATACCTCTTCCAAGTGTTCAAGGGTAATGGTTATCCAAAGAACTGGGTCAGGAGATGCTTACAGGAACAGTATCAGAAAGATTCTACATGCCCCGACACACTCATCACACTGCTCTACATCAGGAACATGTCAGAACTCACCACAAGACTTCTACGACCGCTGGGCATCAGAGTGGCACACAAGCCCACATCAACCCTACGACAAGTGCTCACCCAAACTAAAGACCCACCCCTGCCATGTACAGGACCAACGTCCTCTACAAGATCCCCTGCAGAGACTTTGAGAAACATTACATCGGACAAACAGGAAGGAAACTAACAACAAGAGTAGATGAGCACCAACTGGCTACAAAAAGACTCAACCAATACTCACTCATCTCAATCCACATGGACAAGGAGAACCACGACTTCGACAACACCAAGATCCTGGGACAGGCTAGGCAGAGACCAGCACGAGAATTCCTGGAAGCATGGCACTCCATGAAGCAGGCTATTAATAAACACATTGAATTCGACCCCACTACGGAGGAAACCTGGAAGTGTGGCAACCCGTGGCAACAGACCCCAGGGTTTAAAAACCAGTCAGGAGAACACACCAACACTTCATCAGAGGCTGGAGTGAGGATGTTACCGAGCAGGGTAATAAAACATCTGCGGGACAACAAACCAGCTCGTGAGCCAACCAATCTCAACACCCACAACCCGAGTTACAGATCTACTCCAATACCTTAGAGTCTAGATGACTCTTCATCAGAGCTGAAGTGAAGTGTGGAGGAGGCAGTGTTTATGCTATAGTCAGGTGGGGGGTGTTGGAGTGCCAGGGGAGAAAGGCTGCTGATAGTGCAGATTAAGTGGTTGCAATGTGAGAATGGCAGAACAATGGTGTGTCTAACTGGCAAACTGGAAAGAATGTATAGTCGCTCTGGGGTAGGATTTGGTTAGAGAGTACATGGTGACAATGAATGCAACACGTAAAACTGAAAGAAAGGAAGAAATGAGAGTGTTGTCACAATCTGAAAGTGTTGAACTCAACATTCGGTCCAGGAGGTTGTAAAATGCCTCGGCTGAAGGTGAAACATTGTTCCTCCAATTTGCGCTGTGATTCATTGGAGCATCGCAGCATGCTGAGGACAGGCAAGTGAGCATGTGAGCAGGATGTTGTGCTAAAATGATCAGCTGACCGAAGGTCAGGGTCATGCTTATGTCAGGACTGCAGAAGTTCTGCAAAGTGGTCAACCAATCTAGTGTTTAGTTTCTCTAATATAGTGTAGGCCACATGAAGCACAATGAATGCAGCACACCAGATTGGAGGAGGTACAGGTGAAATGCTGCTTCATCTGGAAAGACTGGTTCGGCCCTTGCGTGTTGAGCAGGGAGGAGGTGAAGAAACAAAAACAGAATTTGCTGGAAGTGCTCAGCAGGTCTGGTAGCTCCTGTGAAGAAAACATCAGAGTTAATGTTTCGGGTCCAGTGATCCTTCCTCAGAAATGAAACCAGACCCGACCAGGCCCAAAATGTTTAGATGATTTTTTTCTTCACAGATGCTGCCAGACCTGCTGAGCTTTTCCAGCAATTTCTGTTTTTCTTCCTGATTTACAGCATCCGCTGTTCTTTTGGTTTTACTGAGGACATGAAGAGGCAGGTGTTGCACCTTCAGGTTGTGAACTCACTTCTATTTCTTCCCCTCTCTGATGAAGGGTCTAGGCCCAAAACGGCAACTTTTGTGCTCCTGAGATGCTGCTTGGCCTGCTGTGTTCATCCAGCTTCACACTTGTTGTTATCCTCCATTTCTTCCCTTCTAGCTTTCCTTGATGCATTCTCTGTTCTCTATCACAATGTCCTCTCTCCCTTCCCCCCCATTCTAGTGGGACTATCTGTTCTTCCCAGTTTGCAACTTACACCCACCATTTTTCCGCTATTCTCACATTCCAATTAATATACAGTGTCAGCAGCCTTTCTCCCCCTAGCAGTCCACTGCTGTCACTATTCCATAAATGCTGTCCCCCCAACACTGTACGTCAACTCTGATGAAGAGTTATCCAGATTTGAAACATTAGCTTGCTCTCTATCCATGGATACTGCCTGAACTGTTATGATTTCCAGCATCTGCAGTAGTTTGCTCCTATCCAATGTTTTGTCCATTGTGTACTGAACTAGCATTTGTACTCATGGTCTAGGCTGACATATAAAGAAAGGATACTTTGGTGACATTCCCAATGGGTTGCTGATGCGTACGCTATTGCTGCTCTGTGTTAGCGAAGTACTGCTGACACTGCCAGAAATGCCATCTTGCAAGTGCAGTGTTCAGGGGAGGCCTGATCTGAAAGTTCTGATGTTTCTGCTCAATGGCACCTTGTGAAAATGAACAGTGAATTATTCCTGCCTGACACTTCCTTAACCACCGTCATCAAAACAGGTCACCTGGCATTCAGTTCATGGCTGTTTGTGAGCTGTTGCTTTGTGTATATTGGCTTGTATTTTTCTACATAACATTAACTGTGCCTGAGAATAATATGCTGTCTCTGTGAATTGCTTTGGGACTCTTGGAACAAGCATGATCAGAAGCAATAAAAATGCAAACATACCTCTTACTTCCTGTAGCCAATAACAAATGTAGTTATTATTAGTATCTTAACTAGCATCCTGGTTGCTAAATAAAAATGAGCCAGTGATGGAACCTGTATTCGTATAAGTCCAGGATGCCACAGGTATACATAGCGTGCAGTCTCTCACTGAGCTGTTGGGGATTGATACTAATCTTCATTTTGCAATGGTGTTAATTTCTGACTCTCAATCATGCTGGTTCTATCCCTGCTCTGAATAAAAGTAGTTATGATCATGGAGAAGACCTCATGCAAAGAATGCCACAGCCTAACAAAACATGTTCCTTTGCAGCTGTCTGAAAACCTTGTCTCAAGAATGAAGGATCTGCCCCAATCAAAGTCAAAGCCATCACACTGCATCTCTGGAGGTATGTGAATGATTGGCATTAGGATTTCAGCAAAGCTGATGGTATTGATGTGAAACATTCATATTCTCTATAAGAGTTAATAGTGGGAATATTGCAGCTTTTTTGGAAAATTGAAGATTCTACTGTTTGATTTGGGGTGTGGGAGGAGGGGGAAGGAGAAGGAGGTTATACTAACTGCAGGTCAATGTATTTGCACGCCGATATAAACCTTGACACCAGCTCTTCTCTCCTCTTCCTCCCTTCAGTGGCGCTCTGCTAATTAATTAATTAGTTCATTGATGCTATTGCTATTCATGGGATTTTGTGGTATGCAAAGTAGCTTAGCTGTTTGCCTCAAAGGTTCCAGAATAATTAATTTAGTTAAAGGGTACTTTAAAATATGAGGGAAGAAAAAAGATCCATTTGTTCATCACTTGCTGTGACCTCAGGACATCGCAAAACGCGGATGTAACTTTTTGAGGTGTAGCGTGTGTTATAATGCTCTAGCCAATTAATACATAGCAAAGGCCCAGAAACAGCAATTGGTACTGACCAAATAATTTCTTTTGAGTAAGGTGCAGGAACACAAATAGGCTGTTTGACCATTGAGTCTGCTATGACAGTAAAGACATGACTGATCTGATAATCTTCAACTTCACTTTCTTGCCTTATCCCCATAACCTCTGACTTCTTTGCTGATTAAAAGTCCATCTCAGCTTTGAATATACTTAAGATTCTGCCTTGACAGCCCTCTGTGGTAAAGAAGTGTACAGATTCACGACTCTTGTGAGAGAATAAGTTCCTCCTCGTCTCCATTTTAGATAGACGATGCCTAATTCTGAGATACCAATCCCCCTCCCTCCCCCCACCCAGTCCTACACTTGCCCATAAAAGGGGAATTGACAGTATTGATGCAGAAATGTTGTGTCCCTATGAATCCTGTATGTTTCAATAAGGTCTCCTTTCATTCTTCTAAATGCCAACGTGCAGGAGTCCAACCTGCTCAGTATCTCCTCAGAGGAAAATCCCTCTCTACCCGGGATCTAGTCAAGTACCAATCAGGACACCCGATGAGCTCCCCTGTTTTTCAACTGTTCTGGAGTGCAAATAGGGCTTCAGGTAAGTTGAATGGAAGGACCTCTGATACTGCCGCATTCCTTTGGACCTGTACTGAAATGCCAGCTTAGCTTGTGTCATCGAGCATCAAGAATGGGCCTTGAACTCTGTCTTTTGACTCAGAGATTGCAGAGCCATAAGGTGCCTTTTCATGAAAAGGCACTATGTGAATGTTAAGTTTTTATCACGGAGGGTGATAATTGCAACATTATTGGAAGAATCAAGGTCAGCAATTATGGGCTAGATGATAGAGAAATCAAAGGATAAAGCAGGTTGCTAGCTGTACATTATTACTTTTCTCAATAGAACATTCTGGGTAAAGGAAAGTAAAACTTTCTGTGAGCAGGAAATGAAGTGTTTCTCAGGCTCCCAAGTTACATCTACAATCTCTTTATATCCTATATTATGAATAAACACATCAGATACCAAACTGAATACATTCCGTGCAATTTCTGCAATATTGTGACATGAAACATTTTTTCATGTGGGAAGATGTTCCTGTGATGTAGAATACATTATCTGAATTCTGAAGGGTTTGTAAGTACTCGAAGGAAGAAACTGTTTACAGGGCTATGGGTACAGAATAGGGCAGTAGAATTAGTGGCTAGGCCTATCAAGGAGGTAGCGCAAATGGTCTCTGCCTGCACTAAATCATTCTATGATGTCCTGCTTTCATGTGGACCATTAGAGAGTGAGTGCAACAAAGCACCAGTTTTTCTTAGGTAAAACAGTGTGAAGTTGGATGAACACAACAGGCCAAGCAACATCAGAGGAGCAGGAAAGCTGACATTTTGGGCCAAGACCCTTCTTTGGAAATAGGGGAGGGGAACGGGATTCTGAAATAAGTCGGGAGGTGGGAGGTGGTGTGAGTGGAAGGAGACAAAGGTCAGTCCTTTATTGAGGATTGACCGTTCGCCCTCAGTAAGGGGGAGGTATGGGGGGGATGGTGAAGACTCAGCAGGGCTGGGTGTTGCTATCTTCAACAAAGCAAACTTCTCACTGTGGCTAACTTCTAGTGCAGCACCTCCCTCAATATCAACAGACATTCAATAATTCTTGTCTGGAGATGCTGGCTGTGAAAGTGGTGGGCGTAGAGACGTCGACGGTGGGCGGAGTGATGTCAGCTGGTAAATCTAGGATGTTGGCAGCAGCGTCTTCGATGTCTGTGTCGGCCTCCGAAACGGAGGCAGCGGTTTCGATGGCGTTGGTTGTACCGGAAGTGGCGTACAGGGTGACAGCGGATGTGACGTCGTCTGTGGAAACCGTTGGTGCTCCGAAGGTGGCCACATGGCCAATGGTGACAGGCATATGGTGGGGAAGGTTCTGGGTATGGTGGCAGGCACCAGTGAGTTTAAAGTACTTTTGGTTTTTAGTGTCCAATAAAGTCGAGTAAAATTGTGAGTTCAAATTGTGATCTTACGAAGGATAAAAAACAAGAGAGGTCCTTTGCAGGTCTGGGAGAGGGAGGCTGTGAGCTGGGGTAGGCTTGATTGTAGTGCCTGGAGATGCCAGCGCATTACAGCGAGTGTGTATTTTAGAAGTCGCAGCGAGAAACGCTTCTAAGGATATCAACGTTCTGAACGTAGCGGTTGTCGCGGTTGGGGCCAAATTTGGAAGGCTTAAATGTAGACTTGAGCCCATTGGTTCCACTGGCAGGTACTCAGAAAGGTAATGTGGCTATACTACCTGGTTTGCTTTAGGATGTGGTTGAGTAGCTTCAGGGCCGAAGAAAGTACAAGAGGGTTGCAGTGGGAGTGGGATGCATTGAGGTTTTTTCAAAGGGAGGAGGGTAACTTCTTTAAGGTGGGCATTCTTAGAAGAGGTTTCGCAGTGGGGTTAAAATTGTTACAGTTTTTCTTATTCAGTTTGTCTCATCTGTCACAGATTTAGTGCAAAAGGAGGCCATTTCGTTGTGTAGATATTGTAACAAGGTCAGCCAGATGGACCTCAGAATATGACTCCCCTGATTGCAGCTGTTAATCTGGTCCAATCATGGAGTCCTGACTGACAGAGAAGAAAGGGAGTGTCACACACCCCATTCAGCCCAATAGACGACTCTATGGGAGTTGGATCGATGTCAAGGACTCTCCGTGTGTAAATAAGGAGTGATTTGGTGATGAGATACCGGCCTCTGTGGGGTTATTTTGGTGACAATGAGAGAAAATCATGCTCCTGAAGAAATTCACTTGCAATAGTTCTCTTGGAGTTGGGGTAAGCATTTCTGGCATCATGCCATTATTTGGGAAGCTTGACTCGTTTGATCCTGCTGTTGAACACTGGACCCAGTATGTGGAAAGAACGCATTATTTTCTCCAGTCAAGTGACACGGGGGCACATGATAAACAATGAGTAATTCTCCTGACAGCTTGGGACCCCCAGCTTTTTCAGTTATTAGGAGCTTAATGTTTCCTGAGGTACCAGTTATTAAAACCTTTAGAAGAGTTGATGGATTTAATTAGAGTATATTCCAACCCCAAGCCTCCTCTAATTCTGAGATACAATCAGCTTTACTTGGTAACTGAGAACCAGGGGAATCCGTATCAGGATTTTTGATGAGATTAAATTGACTGGTAAAGAAATGATTTTGGTTTATCGCTAAGTGAGATACTGAGACACCATTTGGGATGTGGAATGAATGATGCAACTATGCAAACGTGCCTACTATCTGAAGCCCAACTGGTCTTCAGACGGGTGCTACAGTTGCAGGGTATTCCGATGGTAGTGGACACTTTTGTCAGTGCAACTGAGTTTTGGGGAACACTGTTTGAATGAAGGCAATTGCTTCACCTCACTCAGGACATACCCTGAACAGAAGGACTGTAGGACAGCCCACAGCAAAACCCCAAAACAAAGCCAAACCTCTGCTAAATGCTTAAAATTTTCTTCAGAATTCGGGCCGGCAAGCCATTGTAATTGCTGGTGATATGTAGATTCAAGACGAAAGAGTCCTCCCAGACCTAAATTGAGTAAGAGAACTTGTAGGCTGGTATCCAGAGGAGTGCATACCCTGGAAACTCCACCTGCATGTGGTTTGGAATAGTTAAATTACTTAGCAATGTCCAAGTCAAATCCAATCAAAATAAATGTCTGGTCAAATGGTCAATCAGTTACAATGGAGGTCGATACCAGCACAGCTGTTTACGTAGGGGAGGCAATGGCCTAGTGGTATTATCGCTAGACTGTTAATCCAATGACCCAGATAATATTCTGGGTACCCAAGTTTGAATCTCACCATGGCACAGGGTGGAATTTGAATTTACTAAAATATCAGGAATTAAAAATCTAATGATGACCATGAATCCATTTCGATTGTTGGGAAAATCCATCTGATTCATTAATATCCTGAGCCATCCTTACCTGGTCTGGCCCCCACGTGACTCCAGACCCACAGCAATGTGGTTGACTCTAGACCGCCTTCTGGGCAGTTAGGAATGGGCAATAAATGCTGCCTAACCAGTGACACCCTCACCCCTCTAATGAATAAGGAAAAAAATCGCAGAACTGGTCTTTACCAAAATTTGCTCTGGACTCCAACCCTTATGTTTCTGCAAGATCTCGGCTAGATTGAGAATTGACACCGGAGAACCTTTACACTTTAAGGATACAACTTAGGTTCAGATCTCCCAAGAGGAGCAGCTGGTTCAATTACTACTGATTGTAGTTAAAGGCTTGGGCCCAAGTTTGATGGACCAAAATTAGTTGAAAGGTTCACCTAGATAGCTCCACATCTTTCATTTAGAAAGTGGCTGCCAGGAGTGAAGTCCTAATTAAATACCCAGATGTTTTCAGGAAGGTCTAGGGACTATCAAAGGAACCAAGGCCACCTTGCATGTTGACCAGGAAGCAATTTTGCAAGGTCTGCCCATGGCCATTTGCCAAATAGGCAAAATTAGAGGCAAAAATCAGAAGACTGGAAAGTGAAGGAATCATCAAACTAGCCCAGTTTGCAGAATGGACAGCACCGATCATAACGATTGTGAAGCCAGATGGATTGGTTCACCTGTGTGGGGATTTTAAATAAATGATGAACTGTATTTTGCAGCTGGATTAATCGTTTGTGTAGAGGATTTATATGCAAAGCTGGTGTGGGCTGTCCTTCACGAGGCTGGACGAGAGCCAGGCTTATCTGCAGTTGCAATTACTGAGGATTCCCAGAAGTATGCTACAATTAATACCTTTAAGGGTTTGTACCAATATACAAGACTGTCATTTGGTGTATCATCAGTCCAGGCAGTTTTTCAGTGGATGATGGAGAACATTTTACAAGATCTATCCCAGATCGCCATTCACCCACATGACATGCTAATAACAGGGAAGACCAATAAGGTGTAGTGATGGAACTTGGACATAGTCCTTAAATGATTCATCAGGTAGGCGTAAGCCTTAGAAAGCAAAAATGTGTGTTCCAGGCATCCCAAGTGACCTATTTGGGCTACAGGGTCAACAAGACCGGGTTACAACCATTGGAAGATAAAGTGAGGGCAAGTGAGAGTCCTACACCTGCGCCAGAGCTTAGGTACTAGACTGGGCAATTATTACAGAAAGTTCATCCATCACCTGGCACCCTTGCATCAACTCGTAAAAGAGGGTCAGTCTTAGAAATAGCCACACATATTCAAGCCATGAGCTTTCAGGGCAGTGAAGAAACAGCTATCATCCTTGAAAGTGTTGGCACACTATGATCCCAAGCCAGATCTGGTATTGATATGCGGTGTCTCCCCAGATGTCATTGGGGTGGTGTCAGCTCATAGCCCAATAGCACATGCATCCAGGACTTTGGTCATATTTACTCTCGGTATCAGCCAGAGAAGGAAGGCTTGGCAGCCACAGTTGGAGTCAGGAAGTTCCACCAATACCTTAATGGATGTAAGTTTGTTATAATAATGGATCACAAACCTCGACTAGGTCTACTTAAAGAGGGCAAGATTGTGCTATCCATAGCTTCAGGCCGAATTCAGGGATGGGCTCAAATATTAAGTGTGCATAACTAAAAATTGGATCACCTGCCCTGGAGGCCAAGTAGCAAATGTGGATGCATTGAACCTCACCTGCTGGCAGGTACCACTACTTGAAGAGTCCATAATGGTTCTGGATGTGAGTTTGCTCGCTGAGCTGGATGGTTAGTTTTCAGACGTTTCGTCACCATTTCAAGAACTGTGACAAACACTACATTGGACAAACTGGCAGAAAGCTAGCCACCAGAATACATGAACATCAACATCCACAAAACGACATGACCCACTATCACTAGTATCCTTACACACTGATGAGGAAGGACACCACTTTGATTGGGACAACACATCCATCCTAGGACAAGCCAAACGGAGACACGCACGAGAATTCCTAGAAGCATGCCATTCCGACCGGAACTCCATCAACAAACACATTGGCTCCAAATCAATGTGTTTGTTGATGAAGTTCCAGTCGGAATGGCATGCCTCTAGGAATTCATCAAATTCTGGCTGAGATCCTACAGGCTCATCGAGGTGTTTCCAAAATGAAGATGTCGGTAAGATGTTATGTCTGGTGGCCAGCATTGGATGATGCAGACATAGCTGTGTTGATTGGGCGGTGCCCAGATATTCAACAGGGACAAAAATCATTACAGCTCCCCCACAGCTTGATGTTGTGGTACACTTCGGTACCAGTGACATAACTAGGAACAGGGATGAGCACCTGAAAGTGAATATAGGGAGTTAGGTTGGAAGCTAAAAGGCAGATCTCAGGATTACTACCGGTGCCACGGCTAGGAATAGAGAGTACATGCAATGAACATGTGGCTACAGAGCTGTTGTAGGAGGCAGGGCTTCAGGTATGTGGATCATTGGAATAACTTCTGGGGCAGGTGGGACCTGTACAAGAAGGACGGGTTGCACCTGAACTGGAGGGGCATCAATATCTTGGGCGACAGGTTTGCTAGAGCTCTCCGGGAGGGTTTAAACTAGCTTGGCAGAGGTTTGGGAACCAGAACTATGGATCAGAGGATGGGGTAATTGGTGTACAGGCAGATACAGCTTGAAGAATAAACAGTTGACAGGGCAAAGTTGCATTCAGTGTGATGGGTTGAAGTGTGTCTATTTTAATGCAAGAAGTGTCAGGAATAAGAGTGATGAACTTTAGAGCATGGATTAGTACTTGGAGCTACAATGTTGTGGCTATTATGGAGACTTGGATATCACCAGAGCAGGAGTGGTTGTTGGATGTTCCGGGGTTTAGATGTTTCAAAAGAAGAGGCAGAGTGGTAAAACAGGTGGGGGAGTGGCATTGCTAATCGGGGATAGTAGCATAGATGCAGAAAGGGGGGTCACGGAGGAGGGTTTATCTACTGAGTCAGTATAGGTGGAAGCCAGAAACAGGAACGGAGCAGTCACTTTAATGGGAGTTTTGTACAGACCCCCCACACACCCAATAGCAAAACAGACACCAAGGAACAGATTGGGAGGCAGATTTTGGAAAGGTGCAGAAGCACTAGGGTTGTTGTCATGGGTGACTTCAACTTCCCTATTATTGACTGGAACCCCCTTTAGCGCAAATAGTTTGGATGGAGCAGATTTTGTAAAGTGTGTCCAGGAAGGATTTCTGACTCAATACCTAGATAGGCCAACTAGAGGGGAGGCATGATTGTATTTGGTGCTTGGCAACAAACCAGGCCAGGTGTTAGATTTCTCAGTGGGAGAGCATTTCGGTAATAGTGACCACAACTTCCTGACCTTTACTATAGTCATGGAGAGGGATAGGAGCAGACAATATGGGAAAGTATTTAATTGAGGGCAGGGGGAATTACAGTGCTATTAGGTAGGAACTGTGGAGCACAAATAGGGAACAGATGTTCTCAGGGAAATGCACAACAGAAATGTAGATGTTGTTTAGGGAGCAGTTGCTGTGAGTGTTGGATAGGTTTGTCCCCCAGAGGCAAGGAAAGGACCTTGGATGACAAGACATGTTGAACACCTTGTCAAGAGGAAGAAGGAAGCTTACTTAAGGTTGAGGAAGCAAGGATTGGACAGGGCTCCAGAGGGTTATAAGGTAGCTAGGATGGAATGAATAATGGACTTAGGAGAGCTAGAAGGGTGCAGGAAAAACTCTTGGTGGGTATGATCAAGGAAAACCGCAAGGTATTCTATATTTATGTGGGGAACTTGAGGATGGCCAGAGTGAGGGTAGGGCCATTCGGGGATAGTGGAGGGAACTTGTGCCTGGAGTTGGCAGGGGAGGTCGTTAATGAATACTTTGCTTCAGTATTCACTAGTGAGAGGAACCTTGTCATTTGTGACTACAACGTGGAACAGGCTGGCATGCTTGAACAGGTTGATGTTAGGAAGGAGGGTGTGCTAGAAATTTTGAAGAATGTGAGAATAGATAAGTCTCCGGGCCAGACGGGATATACCCACGGTTACTACGGGAAGCGAGGGAAGAGATTGCTGCACCTTTGATGATGATCTTTGTGTCCTCACTGTCCACTGGGTTAGTACCAGATGATTGAAGGGTGGCAAATGTTATTCCCTTGGTCAAGAAAGGGAATAGGGATAGCCCTAGGAATTACAGACCAGTCAGTCTTACTTCTGTGGAGTGTAAGTTATTGGAGAGGATTCTGAGAGATAATAATTATGATTTTTTTCTTTTGGAAAAGGATAGTTTGTTTAGAGACGGTTAGCATGGCTTTGTGAGGGGCAGGTCATGCATCTCAAGCCATACTGAATTCCTTGAGAATGTGACAAAACACAGTGATGAAGGTAGAGCAGTGGATGTGGTGTACATGGATTTTAGTAAGGTGTTTGATAAGGTTCTCCGTGGTAGGCTCATTCAGAAAGTAAGGAGGCATGGGATTCAGGTAAATTTGGCTGTCTAGTTACAGAATTGGCAGTCCAATAGAAGTCAGAGGGTGGTAGTAGATGGAAAGTATTTAGCCTGGCGCTCGGTGACCAATGGTGTGCCGCAGGGATCTGTTCTGGGATCTCTGCTCTTTATGACTTTTTTAAATGACTTGGATGAGGAAGTGGAAGGGTGGGTTAGTACGTTTGCTGACGACATGAAGGCTAGTAGAATTGTGGATAGGGTTGTTGTAGTTGCAACGGGATATTGACAGGATGCAGAGCTGGGCAAAGAAGTGGCAGATGGAATTCAACCCAGAAAAGTGTGAAGTGATTCATTTTGGAAGGTCGAATTTGAATGCAGAATATAGGTTTAGTGGCAGGATTCTCGGCAGTCTGGAAGAACAGAGGGATCTTGGGGTCCACGTCTGTAGATCCCTCAAAGTTGCCATCTAAGTTGATAGGGTTGTGAAGAAGGCAAATGGTGTGTTGACGTTCATTAGCAGGGGATTGAGTTTCAGAGCTGTGAGATTATGCTGCAGCTCTATAAAACCCTGGTTAGACCACACTCGGAATATTGTGTTCAGTTCTGGTCACCTCATTATAGGAAGGATGTGGAAGCTTTAGAGAGGGTGCAGAGGAGATTTACCAGGATGCTGCCTGGACTAGAGGACAAGTCTTATGAGGAAAGGTTGAGGGAGCTAGGGCTTTTTTCATTGGAGTGAAGAAGGATGAGAGGTGACTTGGTAGAGGTTTACAAGATGATGAGAGGCATAGATAGAGTGGATAGTCAGAGACTTTCTTTTAGAGCAGAAGTGGCTATCATGAGGGAGCATAATTTTAAGGTGATTGGCGGAAGGTATAGGGGAGATGTCAGAGGTAGGTTCTTCACACAGAGTGGTGGGTGTGTGGAATGCACTGCCAGTGGTAGTAATGGAGTCAGGTACGTTGGAGACATTTAAGCGACTCTTGGATAGGCATGGATGTTAGTAAAATGAAGGGTATACAGGTTAGTTTGATCTTGGGTTAGGATAGTAGTTTGGCACAACATCGTGGGCCAAAGGGCAGGTACTGTGCTGTACTGCTCTATGTTCATTCATGGGAAAGGCCAGGTAAACCCTGGACTCAGTTACATGTTGACTATGCAGATACTTCTTTGGACTCAATGTTCTTAGTCATTGTGGATGGCCACTCCGTGTTGGACATGCATAGAGTTCATTCGTCAAACACAGGGATAACAATAGAAAAAGTGTGTGCATTGTTTGCAATACATGGGCTCCCGGAAGTGTTGGTCACAGAAAACAGGCCATCATTTACCAGTGGGGAATTTGAGTATTTCCAAAAGCCGAATGGTATTTGACATATAAGGACAGCTCCGTTCCGTCCAACATCCAATGGTCTGGTAGAAAGAGTAGTCCAAATTTTGAAGGCAGGCTTGAAGAAACTGCCTACAGCTTCACCAGATATCAAACTGTTTTGGTCCATATTTGAATATAGAACCATCCCTCATGGAACTACAGGCATAGCTTCAGCAGAGTTGCTAACTGGGAGAAGAGTTTGCACCATGTTAAATCTGATCTTGATCTGGAGGTGGGGATGGTGAAACAGCATCAGGAGTACCAATGCTGGACTCAAGACTCTGCTAAACAAGAGAGACAGTTTACTTCAGGGGATGAAATTTGATGTAGGAACCACAGGAATGGCCCTGCATGGGTAAGAGTTATGGTTGACATCAGGTCAGGTCCAGTGACGCATAAAGTTCAAGTTGGTGCAGCGGTCCTGAACAATGTGAACCATATAAAAACTGCAAACTCGCAAATGGCATGGGAGAAAACCATGCTGGCTTCCTCAGCTGCCCTTCCAACTGTTCTGGAACCTACGGGCTCTCCCTCTGTGTCAAGCAGTGAGGATACCTTGGAATTTGAGACGCACATGGCGGATGTCACTGCCTTGACCCCTTTGTCGCTTGAAGAGGAGATGTTCCATGTGCAAGAGGCAAGCTACTTTGCATTACACGCTGCCTGTATCACAGGCTGAGTTGGAGGAACCTGACCTGGTTCCAAAATGCCCCAGGCGGTGCTACAAAAAAAAACTGGCCTATGGCCTCAGACTCCGAGGGGTAGTGATGTAGTGATTGTAACAAAGTCATCCAGATGGACCTCATAGATTATGAGTTTCTTCATTGTGGCTGTTAATCTGGTCCAATCAGGGAGCCCTGGCTGACAGGTAAGAACAGGAGTGTCACACATCTTGTTCAGTCTGAGAGCTGGTTCTGAGGAAGCTGGATCAATGTCAGGGGCTCTCCACATGTAAATAGTGACTTGGTGATGGGATACTGGCCACTGTGGAGTTATTTTAGACCCATTGTGTCTGCACTGACTGAGTATTTTACCTTAGTGCCAGTCTCTTGTCTTTCCTCTATAGCCCTGCACATTGTTTCTGTTTAAATAATCATCATCTTGAATGCCTCAATTGAACTTGCCTTCACACTTCCAGGCAGTGCATTCCAGGCCCTAACAACCTGCTGTGTGAAAATAGGTTTGGAAATAGTTAAATTTAAAATACACTCTCATACAGTTTTAAATTGGAGGCCTGAGAACAAATTGCCTATGGGACCTGGCCAAATGTATTCATCCAGAAACAGGGGCATTGTTCTGGGTACTGAATAAGTTGTATTTGATCAGACACTATCTGGAACTCGGAAACCAGACAACACAGCCCTCTCTCGCTCGTGACCATTCAATGTAACAATTTGCAAAATTGTGCCGTTTTAATCAGGAATGACTAACGAGTTTGAATTCATTGCGGTTTGGATTTGTTCAGTACCAGGAAATTCTGAATAGACTTCAGTTTTGGCAGCAAATCTGAACCTGGTGGATTGAATTGATATTTGTCAAGGCCACGTTCAGTTTCTCATTTGAAAAGCCTACAGAGACCAATTATAAGCTTTGCTGAGAAATCTTGCTGGTATTGGATGCTTTGAGTGATACATTCTTAAAAAAAGAGAGATATTAACCCTTTATGACCTGCTTACAATTTTTATTTTCTTTTCTAGATTGTGCTTATTCAGTAAATTGTTCGAACAGTTAGGATAACTGAAGCCATGGCTTTTAGCCCTTTTATGAGCTAAGTGCTCTTGCCACTCATCACCTTGCCTCCCTTCCCCATCCTGGCCTGTCCCCCCCCCCCCGCCATGTTTCTCCCTTCCCATGGCAGTGCCTAAGGTTAAACTGAACTGTTCGTACACACTCCACATCCAATTTGATTGAGAGGTGAACTCCAGACACCATAGTCAGTATTTAATTCGGACAGCAGAGATCTCACCTGCTGGCTGAAAAGTCAGCGAAAGTTCCATTATCTCCTTAGCTCAAGGCATGCTGCACTGAGCTCCAGTCTAGCCAGTTGCACCCCCTTCCTGGGGTCAAGGATCCTCCAGACTGCAGAAATATTTTAGGGTTTATTGAATGATGCGTCCATCTCCCCTGCTGGTTGAATATCCACTTAGGGGCCTCAACTGGCAGTAGGGTGAGAGGGCCGTTTATGAGCGGTACTTAACTGGGGGAGAGGCAAGAAGGTGGTCAGCGTCATCCCATCTGATTAAATATTCTCTGGTATCCAAATGTTTCTTGGGAGGCCATGAAATTGCATCTGTTTCATTTCATTACAGTGATTGATTGCTTGCTTCCACCTCAATAGTATTTCCCATCTCTGTTCCTGCCCCAGCTCAATTCCACCAAAATTCTCATACAGACATTTCTCTCCAGACTCCTGTCTAGACAATGATCCTCTACAAACTATATCTCATCTATTCATTATTAAGTCTAGCTCCCTCCATACTTACTGACTTAACGATCTTTCCAGATATCCCAACAACGTAATTTTAAAATTGACATCTGCACGTTGAAAACCCTTCTTGGTCTTAGCCCTCCCTCTCTCAGTAACATCATCCAGCTTTATAGCCTTTCAAAAAAAATCTGTATTCATCCGGGTATATCTTTATGTAGCTCACATTCCAAACACCCCATTGTATCTTCACTCAGCTTTACTGTAAACTTTGGCATTCATTCATAAATTTCTTCACCTCATCTTCACCTGAGTCTGTCATTTCAAAGCTCCTTAAAATCAGGTTTTTAATCATCTTCTAATACTAATCTTTAGCTGGCTGTCACTTATCGTCTGTTAATACTTTTATATGGGATGCTTTACAGCACTCGATGCTACGTAAATATATTTCTGAGGAAGTCAGACATTGCAGAGTTCAGTCTTGTAGTTTGTAAAAGGGTTAGCTCTGGTGTGCTCAGGGAAACTACTTCAACTATTTTTTGGCCCATAAGCTGCACTGTAAATGCACTTAACTCCTGCATCCAGTACTTATAACTTCTTTTTATGTTTCAGAATTCTTGACCCCTGGGAAACCTGGAGTATTAAAAGTAAAATTGCCGTACACTTTTATCTTATAACAGTGGGAAGGAAGTGAGATCAACGGGAGAATATTTCTTTAAAACAAATACTGCAGTATTGTACTTGGAGTGTGTGTTTTTCCACCTGAAATTATGAAACTGGCCCAAGACAGCAGGTTCCTGAGTACAGAATAGTTCCTAACTTGCATTGGATCTGTTTATTATTGTTTGCAAACTAGGGAAATTATAATTCAGATCATTCACTGATTTCCATGTTAATAGGACCCGATTACCAAGGGGGTGATAACATGACACTGAAACATTCTGGAACTGAAGAGGAGATGTACAAGAGGTAAGACATGCTTGCTTAAACAATCTGTTTTGAAACATTCCCCTGCGAAAACTTGGCCAATATAACTTTCATGTCAGAGAAGTACCATCCTGCTGTGTTTTCTGTGGACAGTATGGTAGATTTTCTACTAAAAATTCTGCAGTTTGATTTCCAAAATTTATACCCATAGCAGTCCACTTCAGCCATTTGATCCTTAGTCAATAATTAACAAAAGATACATTATCTATTATTTATTTAATGATTGTGGCAACTTGGTGTGCACAAATGGCTTCCTATTTATGGCATCAGAAAAATAACAGCACATCAAAAGGAGAAAATAATTACTTGATTGTGAGGTGATTTGCAACAATTGGGGCGTTAGAACTATAAGTTTCTGTTCTTTGTGTGATTTGTGCATAATTTTTTAACAGAAAAATTGGAGATATTACTTTGATTCACTTAAGTAAACAATGCAATGAATAGTATCAGAGATAATGGGAACTGCAGATGCTGGAGAATTCCAAGATAATAAAATGTGAGGCTGGATGAACACAGCAGGCCAAGCAGCATCTCAGGAGCACAAAAGCTGACGTTTCGGGCCTAGACCCTTCATCAGAGAGGGGGATGGGGAGAGGGAACTGGAATAAATAGGGAGAGAGGGGGAGGCGGACCGAAGATGGAGAGTAAAGAAGATAGGTGGAGAGAGTGTAGGTGGGGAGGTAGGGAGGGGATAGGTCAGTCCAGGGAAGACGGACAGGTCAGGGAGGTGGGATGAGGTTAGTAGGTAGCTGGGGGTGCGGCTTGGGGTGGGAGGAAGGGATGGGTGAGAGGAAGAACCGGTTAGGGAGGCAGAGACAGGTTGGACTGGTTTTGGGATGCAGTGGGTGGGGGGGAAGAGCTGGGCTGCACAAAAGCTGACGTTTCGGGCCTAGACCCTTCATCAGAGAGGGGGATGGGGAGAGGGAACTGGAATAAATAGGGAGAGAGGGGGAGGCGGACCGAAGATGGAGAGTAAAGAAGATAGGTACCCGGTGCGGCTTCCTCTACATTGGGGAAACCAAGCGGAGGCTTGGGGACCGCTTTGCAGAACACCTCCGCTCAGTCCGCAACAAACAACTGCACCTCCCAGTCGCAAACCATTTCCACTCCCCCTCCCATTCTCTAGATGACATGTCCATCATGGGCCTCCTGCAGTGCCACAATGATGCCACCCGAAGGTTGCAGGAACAGCAACTCATATTCCGCCTGGGAACCCTGCAGCCATATGGTATCAATGTGGACTTCACCAGTTTCAAAATCTCCCCTTCTCCTACTGCATCCCTAAACCAGCCCAGTTCATCCCCTCCCCCCACTGCACCACACAACCAGCCCAGCTCTTCCCCTCCACCCACTGCATCCCAAAACCAGTCCAACCTGTCTCTGCCTCCCTAACCGGTTCTTCCTCTCACCCATCCCTTCCTCCCACCCCAAGCCGCACCCCCAGTTACCTACTAACCTCATCCCACCTCCTTGACCTGTCCGTCTTCCCTGGACTGTCCTATCCCCTCCCTACCTCCCCACCTACACTCTCTCCACCTATCTTCTTTACTCTCCATCTTCGGTCCGCCTCCCCCTCTCTCCCTATTTATTCCAGTTCCCTCTCCCCATCCCCCTCTCTGATGAAGGGTCTAGGCCCGAAACGTCAGCTTTTGTGCTCCTGAGATGCTGCTTGGCCTGCTGTGTTCATCCAGCCTCACATTTTATTATCATGCAATGAATAGATTTGTTTATTATCCACTGAGTGTGTCATGCTTTCAACTAAAATGTTCTGATGGAATGCCTGAGACCTATTGATATGAGGGACAGGTATTGGACATATTAATTAGAATTAATTGGGTTTGAATTGGTTGTATAAATATGGTGTCCTAGTCATCGGTGGATGTGAATTTTATGGAGTGTGGCTAACAGAAACCAAACTCTTACATTAAAGTGTGGACTTGAATTCTCTTTAAATGCAGCTACATTTTCGAATATAACATGACAATGCCACAATTAATACCCATTCCTGATTGCTTTTGAGATACAGCGGAATGATTGGGTCTTGAGGTGCAGTGTTAATGGCCTTACCTCCTGGGCAGAAGGTCCAGGTTCAATTTCACTTGCACCAAGGTGTGCCATATTCTGCCTGAACAGGTTGATTCAAAATACTCACAACCAAGTGATTTGCAATTAAGAGCTGCCATTTTCTCTAAGTAAAACTAAGGGAATACCCATTTGGACACACTGGGTAAAGATTTTCCTCCTTAGCTCATTGGATTTTGATAACTATTTGGTAGTTTCCCAATTAGTTACTGATACTTTGCATTTTAGAATAAAATCTTGACTATTTGATATCTGAACATAATTTTATTAGTAGGTGTGTTTGGGTCATTGTACACAGGGCGCTTGGATTATTCTTTTAGTAAAATAATCACTGTTACATAATCCTGAAATAAAGTTAACATTTTTGGTGAGCCTAAAGTTAACTTTTGGAACACTTGGCAAATTTTCATTGGAGAGTTGATAGCTAAATTTGTTGCCGCTTTGTGAGGAATCAAGTCCACATGCTGGATGGCACAGTGGTTAAGTGGTTAGTACTGCTGCCTCAGAGCACTAGGGACCTGGGTTTGATTCCACCCTTGGGTGACTGTCTGTGTGGAGTTTGCATGTTCTCCCCATGTCTGTGTGGTTTTCCTCCAGGTGCTCCGATTTCTTTCCACAGTCCAAAGTTGTACAGGTAGATTGGGCAATTTAGCATGGCCAGAGTGTCCAGGGATGTGCAGGCTAGGTGGATTGGCCGTGGGTTATGTGGTGAATATGATATACAGAGTTATGAGGATAGCGTAGGGACTGGGTCTGAGTGGCTCTTCAGAGGATTGCTGTGGACTCAATAGGCCAGATGGCCTGCTTCAACACTGTAGGGATTGTGTTCTGTTCTGTTCCATGATTATGTGGCACTTTCAGCATTTATTTAAAAATAATGCTTACAAGATTAAAAATTTACAGATTGTAATGAAAGGATTAGAAGGAATGATAAAAGCACAAGTAGACATGTTTATCTCGAAAGTCATTGAAGGAAAAATAATTAATTGGTCAGATTGTTACTGAGAGCAAAATTGGGCACCTGCATCCTGTTGGGAAAAGCATTACTCAGGGCTGGTCAATGCTAAATTTGCAGTTTTATTTGTGATGTTACAGGCTGTTTGTAAGATGTTTCCCTGATGCAATGAATGATGCTCATCCATGGCCAAGTCTGAGGTTTGAGCAGTACGTGTAGATCTTTACTCTGTACCTCAGTGCATCACACCTTAGCAGCACTTCTTACTAATTATGTGGCTGCTGAAACGGAAACAAGTACATCTCTGCACGTCCTCTAATCTTGAAAATTATAACAAGACAAAAATCTGCTGTTGCTAGGAATTTGCAGCTAATGCTAAGGATCACGGAAGGGTGTTTTTCCGCTTTGAGCTGAGTTTGCTAACGTGTCAAGGGTCAGGATGACACCAGATGACCAGCAGTCATGACGCGCCCAAGCAATAGCATGTGAGACTAAGGATGTGTACATAAGTTTGTCTGTGACAGTAAGATATCATTTTGTTCCATAAACCTGTTTGAGATTTTCAAGCAAATTGAACCTACACTACTTCTGTAAATATTTTTTATTCATTCATGGGATGTAGGCATTACTGGCTGGGCCGGGATTTATTGCCCGTTCCTAATTGCCTAGAGAGCATTTAAGAGTCAACCACATTACTGTGGGCTTGGAGTCACTTAGAACTAATATAAAACAAAGAACTGCAAAGGTTGGAAATCTGAAGCAAAAACAGAAATTTCTAGAGAGTGTCAGAAGTTGTTGTCAGCATGAAGAAGGGCCACTGGCCTCGAATGTTAACTCTATTTTCTCTCCACAGATGCTACTAGACCCGCTGAGTTGCTCCAGCAATATCTGTTTTTGCTGCACTACTTACTAATCCATTATGTGAGTGGTAATTCTGTGCTAAAGAACACAATGCGGAATATGACAGAGCGTGTAATTTGGCTGTTTACAAGATTGAGATCCAGTCGGGGCTGTTAATATTTCCATAGTATTTTACACTGGAAATGGCAGAAGGATTATATGCAATATAGTGAAAATGCATACATTAATCGCACAGTGAACGAACTCTTACATTAGCATTTGCATTCTTTTGAGACTGTGAAGAGAAGGATGGAATGGCTGGAATATAAAGATTGATGTTCTCTATCTTAGAATGTAAATAAGAGTTTGTTGGCATTTCGGAGAGAGAGGCATAATTCATTCGTGGATTAGGCAGAGACAAAGATGCAGCAGATTCAGAACAGGGACAGTCTTGGAGAGCAACTTCTACAGTGCAGGACAGTACCCTGACATGCAGACCCCATGTTAAGCTGCATCCGTGCGGACTCAGCCATGTAGGTTTATATCCAGTGTGTTAGGGCAATCCGCAAAGGCAATTTAAACAATGATATAGCCACTGTCTTGTGATCCTGACTGTTGCTAACTTAGAGAGATTTCGAGCTAGCAAAGAACTTTTTGGATCACTCTATTTTTAATCTTAGATTGCTGATTTGTGTACAGTTGACTAGAGGTGCTGCAATTTACTTTGCCACTTTTGGATTGGAGAGGAGCAGTTAGGAATGTGAACAAGAGTTCCCATTCCTGATTGTTATAGTGGACTGCTGTTGGGAATTACCTCTGGATATCCTGGGAGAATGGCATATCTACCTGGTCTGTGAGGATAGGAACAAGCTTGTTTTGGCTGTTCATTGGGGTTGGTAGCCTACCAACACATGTTGCCAAATATTTTATGACCGGTGAATACCTGGTAAGAGAACAACAGGTCCTTCTGCAAGAAACTGAAAGGGCGTGTGGAGAGATGAAGGAATTCTATTTTTAACTTGTTTTTAAAATTTGCTTAGAGTCTAGTAATGAGACCTACAGGTGACTGCCTGAATTTAGTTGTTGTATGTAATTATTTAATTTCACTGCTGAATGCCCATGACTTTGATTTTTTCCAGCACTCCCTGTTTGTTCCTGTGTTCTGCTTTCTTCCCTTGAGGGCAGCAAAAATTGCTCATTAAAAGAAACAAAGTAAAAATTTGGTTCCTGTGTATGCTTTTGTTTTAAATGTGTTTATTATTCCATAATGCATACCTCATAGCAATTTAATTTCCAAGTCTCATTGTTATAATAATGTGCAACAAGCAGAGGTTTTGCCAGAGAAGTAGGTTCCAAACACTTTATCCCCTCAAAGGACATACAATTCTTTTCTGCTAATGCACATTCTATTACAATTCTAACTTCCAGAAACAAAGAAGGAATTTGCGAGTCAGGAAGTCTGAAATGAAAATACAAAATTCACAGCAGGTTTGGCAGCATATGAAAGAGCAGTTTTATGTTTTATGAATCATACAAATATAAAACTAGGGTTCTGATGGACGATGTCGCCCTATTCAAATTGGGTTTTCTCTTTCAAATGCTGACTTAATTTGTTCTGTGCATTTCAACCTTTTTTGTTCCTAATTGCTTAGGATGTAAACCTGGTGTTGCTAAATTGGGTGATATACCGTTCTGCAACAGTGAGAAAAGTATACCCTGTACCACATGAGATGTATTCTGCTGCAGTTGTCAATCTGTAATTGTGATGGCCTCTCTCATGCTTAAAACTCACTGTTTACCTAGCTGAAAACATCTGTACACCAGAACAGAAATCAGCCTCTTCAGTAATTTAAAGATCTCAATCATATCTCCTCAAATCTCAAAAAACGAAAATTCCAGTTTACAAAGCATGTGTTAATACTTAAAACTATTTAAACTGTTAAACTGTGTTTAGTCAGGCTTTCCTCTCTAAAAGCTTTTTCAGGGCCTCCATATATTCCTCACCATTTGTGAAGAGCAGAAGTGAACATAATATTCTCAGTGCGCTTGGACCAAAGCTTTGTCCAAAGGAAGAATTGTGCTTCTAGTTTTGCGACAGCCCTTGTTCACTTTGGCAACATTCCCATACTTGTGTTGGATCTTGATCAAATCCCCAAGCTTTTCCCTGCTCAGGCAGTTGTGATCTTTGTTATATAAGATAGTAATATCTGAAAGGGTTAACTGACATTATGAGCAAAACTCTGCTCATCAGGATATAAAGGATTGTTGTGATGCAGTGGTAGTGTTGTTATCTCTGAACCAGGAGATCCTGGATTCAAGTTCCATCTGTTCCAGAGGTGTTCAAGAATAATGTTTCCGAACAAGTTGATTAAAATATTTTATAGAAGAATGTTCACGGAGAACCTAACCAGTTCCCAAATTCTTGTTCTTAGTGTTAACAACAAACTGAATTAGTTATGTCTACATAGTCTTAACTTTAGCCTGTTCTGTTGCAAGAGGCAATCATGCATGTTAGATGTAATGTGAATAGCTATTAAGTAAAATGGAATAAACCCTATTTGCTGTTCAGAGATTGAGCCTATGTCCTGTCTATAACATTGTGTGGACATCCTTCACCAAACAGTGTTGTTAGCTTGAACGAATAACAGCAAGAATTAGTGGTGTGAATCTACCGAAGGCATCCCAGATGGTTTCAGTGGGATCCAACATCACAATAAATTAGTTTAAATATTAACAATATTTTTATTTGGCTTAACTTTGTGTATACTTGAAATTGCTGGAGAAGCAGAGTTATACTATACTACAGGTTTATGGGCATTAAGAACAAAAATTCAGTAAACTCTCAGCAGACCAAGCTAAGCACTAGTGTTAATGTTTTGGGTTAGTGACGTTTAATCGGAAATATTAAATTTTTAGCCCTTCACAAATACTGCCTCACCTGCTGAATGTTGCCAGCACTTTCCTTTTTTTCGGATTTCTCATGTGGAGTTAATCAGATAGGTCAATTTGGAATGGATTAAACATCTAGTTTATCAGTAACTCTCTTAATGTTTCAGTTGATAACTACACTACGCAGCATCAGTCTTGTAGGCCAGAAGAATTCTAAGTTTGCTTTTAGTCTGTTAAGTTGGCAAACTCAGTCAAATAACCTGCTGACACTCGGAAATCAAGCGGGCATTTGCTTTTTATTTTTATGAAATGGAAGTAACTATCTTTTGGTAAGTAGGCTTATTAATGTTATGAATTGCAGCATTGACCTCCCAAACAGGCTTACTTTGAACTGATTGAGCGTTTTTGGTTTTCATTGTCTCTCCTAAAGACATGAATAATGAGGAAAATCAGGCAGATACACAATGGAAATAATAGGACAGAGAACTTGGTTAATTATATTGGAAATGCCTTTTCAGTTATTAACAAGAGCATCTTGCATTTAAATTGAGCCTGTGATGTAGAAGAACTTCACAAGTTCTTCTACTAGAGAATGATAGGGAAAATTTGACGTTGGGAGATACCAGGACAGGTAACCGAAAGCTTAGCTTTTTTCCGTCTTTGCTACAGCCCCTGTGCACTTTTGGCAACGTTTCCATACTTGTCATGGATCCTGATCAAATCCCCGAGCTTTTTCCTGCTCAGACAGTTGTGAACTATGTTATGTAAGATAGTTAATACCTGAAAGATAAGAGAAATGGAGAGATTTTGTGAATGGAATTCCAGAGCTTAAGACCTAGATAGCTGAAGGCATGGCCACCAGCGGTAGATCAGTGAAAATCGTGGAGTTGTAGTACATTTAGTTTGAATTAACATTTAATGCTTGTTTTCACTTTAACACCTGTCCAGACAAATGCCGCATTATGAATAAATTGCCACTTTCTATCTATGGTATCTTTGTGAAGTAACCGCTATCTTTTACATATGACTGATAATGGGAACTGCAGATGCTGGAGAATCCAAGATAATAGAGTGTGAAGCTGGATGAACACAGCAGGCCAAGCAGCATCTCAGGAGCACAAAAGCTGACGTTTCGGGCCGAGGGATGAAGGGTCTAGGCCCGAAACGTCAGCTTTTGTGCTCCTGAGATGCTGCTTGGCCTGCTGTGTTCATCCAGCTTCACACTTTATTATCTTTTACGTATGAGCTTGATTTCCGAGTGTCAGCAGGTTATTTGACTGAGTTTGCCAACATAACAGAGTAAAAGCAAACTTAAAATTCTTCTGGCCTACAGGACTGATGCTGCGTAGTGTAGTTATGAACTGAAACATTAAGAGAGTTACTGATAAACTAGATGTTTAATCAATTCCAAATTGACCTATCTAGTTGAACTCCACATGAGAAACAAGGGCTAAAAGAAAGATTCACCCAAAAGAAAGGAAAGATCCTGCTGATAAGGGTAGTGCGGTTGTATCTGGGATGCCAACTTCTACTTTTGCTGAGTCTGAACACCAACTCTTAAACACTTACTCCTATCTTCCTCTGGACCAGGATCCCAATGCCAAACATTAAGGAGTTGCTTCTGGCACTGACATTGACCTTGTGTCCTCTAGTGATCTACTCACTATAATCCCTCATAGTCACCCTAGCCCTGCACAGCTTGCTTCTACAGCAGTTCTGAGAAAAAGCCTTATTGGACTCTGTTATGAACTCTTTCTCCATCTACAGATTCTGCCATACTTGCTCTGTTTCTCCAGCACTTTAAGTTTTAAGTCAGTAGTATTTGTTGTTAGCTTGCCTAATTCGAGTATCCTCTGCTTTTTGGTTGCACTGCAAATATGGTAAACAATATGTTTGGCTTTAAGAACTGCAAGGGAGAAGGGATTTGAAGCAAACAAAGCCAATGGAGAAATGCAATTCACCATCTTGAACTCCCTGTCATTGCTGCAGGTATGAAAAAGAGGCATTGGCAAAAGAAGAGAAACCCAAGCTTGCTCCACAAGAACAAGTGGTTGCCATTGCTGACCTCAAAGAGCAAGTAATCTCAACTGAGGAGCAGAAGAACATTAAACAGCTTGTAAGTCAACTATGAGGGAAATTACAAACCAAAGGACATAGTTAATAGCATTAGTCATGCCTTTCGAGTTTTTCAGTGCTAGTTTTCTCTTTTTATACGTCCTGAGACTGTACGGTGGTGCTGAGCCATGACACCTTAGCAAAGAGTGCTGAAGCAATTCTCAGGTATCTTACCACTGGCTGCACAATTTGGAAATTCAGTCACCCTGTGCTGCTCTGTACACCTCTCAGTTGACAGGTGATTGATGAAATGTTGATGAGAGGTGAGTACCAGCACCCAAGGACTCACTGGCTTGTGCAGTGTTTTATTAGAAAAATGATGGACTGTCTGTTTCCCAGCCTGGACTCAGTTACTTTAATCTGTTAAGGGTAGCAAATGGGGCATTGTGAATGGCCTCAATGTACAAGGTGTTATGAAATTAACTGGATCATTACTCTCTCTGATGTCCATTGACCTGGGCTGGAAAGTCTGTCTATGGATGTCAGGTGAAAGGAGGCATGCTTGCAGTCATCTTTTATTTGGTTCAATATCCTTCCTACAGTCATAATATTGGCTTACACATGAACAGTGTTTGCTTGAGTGAGGAATGAGGGGGCTACTATATTTGTACCTCAGTGAGAGTCTGTACTTTCCTTTTCCCTTCTTTAAAAATCTGTGTGTTAATTAGGGTCTGTAGGAACTGTTGTATTGGTCAAATGGCAGTGCAATGTTTTCAATTTCTAGATGGCTTGAAAACTGCAGTTGTTAGAGGCCTGATACTGATGTCCCAGGTAATCAGAGCCAATTAAGATTTCGACAGTGAGTTTCTTCTAAACTCTAAACAGCATTGTTATGTTTTTGGTCACATTATTGTGGCTTGGTTGTTTATAATTGGAACTCTTACCTGGTTATTCCTCTGCTTAATGTTGTGTCTTGGTTCCTTCTTGTTGTAAATGAATTCAGCAAGAAGCAAAACTTAAACGTTTGTCTGTACTGATAAGTATGGAAATTCAGTATTCTTGCCTTTTGGGATTATATTTGTATTATAAAACGAAATGCCTTGTTTGTGAAATTCTGTATGCAGACAATTATGTCTAATGTTTTTGATCACGCTATTCCCTTGTAACTCAACTGTTATTGAAGTCAAAATCACAAAGGACTTCAGAGCTTCAATACAAGTCAAGGGAAGTTGATCACAAAGACCAGCTGGTCTGCAGGTGGTTAAAAAATTAATATAAAATAAACCTTGCGTTGTCTAGATATTTCTGAGTTAACCTGTCCTAAGATGATATTTCATGCCTCTGGAGCAGGCAGGACTTGAATTCATATTTCTTGGCTTAGAGCTAGGGACATTGCCTGTCCACCACAAGAACCCTATTACCTTGCATTTCATATGCTTTACAATCCTTGCATTCTGTATATATGTACTGAATTTTACATACATATTTGCCCATAATACTGATGTGCTGTAACATGATATACTGATGATCTTCCAATATCACACTTGTTACTATATTATGGCTTTAAGTTGTGTATTTTGTTCTGTTTTTTGTTTGAAGAGACGTTTTGAGACAAAGGCACCAGGTTCCTTCAAAGCCAATAAGGTAAACAGCTTGAGAGGCACTGAGATTTTTTTATGTTAGAACAATAAAAGCAGCACAAATGGGTGGAGTAAGGCTCCCACAGAACTAGGGTTTTAGTTTAACTCTCACTTGTTGGTGTTTGGAGTTGTTTTGTTTCTCTCAGCCATAGCAAAAAGCTAGAGTTTTCTCTCCCTGCCAGAATTTTCTCTTGGTGCACTTTTCTCGTGGACTGGAGAAACTTCACATGTGAGATGATCTATTTTAGTGAATTTGCCTTTGCCAAGCTTGTGTTAATGGGATGTTACTATGTTGGAACATTTACTATTTAGTAGTTAAATAGTCTATGATTCTGTTAAATTTTCCAGTAGAGTTAAAGTTGTACCAATTCTTCTTTCTTTTATTTGAATTTTAACTGAGTTTAAGCATGAAGTGTGTTTTGCTTAAAGCTGAGTAGAATGACCAATCAAATTATATCTGGAACACAGCACTTTACATCTGCCTTCAAATATATCAAGAAGGCACCTTAGACCATAACTTCTACCTTATTTAAAGGGGGTTTGGTCTTGCCCATAACACATTGTGATGAGACGTGGGCCATGTAGTACTGAAGAATTGAATGAACTTTTATTACGGCACCTGATATTTATGTGTGTACATAACAGTCACAGATACTGGTGTGTCTGGGTCAAGCAAAGCAATGCAAATGTACTATGGCAGGCTTCTCTGAGTGTGTCAAGAGAATAGAGTTCAGTTGTTCATTCACAAAAAGGCTTCTTCTATGGCAACCCATTGCCATGAACATCGGGAAAGGCAGTTTTCAACTGATGTATACCACGTACACAAGGAGCAAGAGGATAACTAGGGGAAAAAGTAGCTCCAGTCAAGGACAAAGGAGAGAATTTATACATGGAGCTGGAGGATGTAGGTGAAATCCTTAAGTGAATACTTTGCATTGGTAGTCACAAAGGAGAAGAACATGGTGGATGGTGAATACAGAGAAAGGTGTGTTGATACTCCAGGCCATGTTGATAGCATAAAAGTGATATTTGGTGTTTTGAAAAACATTAAGGCAGACAGGTCCCAGGATCTGATGGAGTCTATCCCACAGTACTGAGGAAGGTGAGGGAGGAAATTGCTGGAGCCTTGTATGAAATCTTTGTATCCTCTTTAGTCATAGGAGAGGTCCTAGAGGACTGGAATAGCCAATATTGTTCCTTTAAGAAGGGCCACAGGGATAATTACAGGCCAGTAATATAGACTTATTAGTGATAGGCAGCGTGGCTTTGAGTGGGGGAGATCGAATCTCAAACTTAATGAGTTTTTCAAGGAAATGACAAAAATGATTAATGAGGGTATGGTGGTTGATGTTGGCTACAGAGACTTTAGCAATGCCTTTGACAAAGTTTCCCATGGCAAGTTGTCGCAGAAAGTGAAGTCACGTGGGATCTGCAGTAAGCTGGTACGACAGATTCAGAACTGGCTTGGTGACAAAAGACAGAGAGCAGCGATGGAAAGGTGCCATTCTGGCTGGAATTCTGCAACTGATGGTGTTCCTATAAGGAAGATGTAAGTAGTCTGGCAACTTTTCAGACGACACAAAGATTGTGGGACTTGCGGATAGTGAGGAGGATTTCCAGAGGAAATGGCAGGATATAGATACACTGGAAATTTGGGCGGGAAAAAAGGCACGTAGATTTAATCCAAACAAATTTGTATCATTTATTGTCACACGTATTCAATATAAAATGCAATGAAAAATGTGTACCGTTGCCATACACCATGCATAGGCACAATTCACATTAACTTAGACTAAAATAGAGAAAGATAACTTAAAGAGAGCCCAACTTTTCCTTCTCTGCTGCTACAGTCCCTCTTCCTAGCCCATGCCATGTCATTGCCAGGGGCCCACTCTGAGGAAATGAGAGGCCTGCTCCAGGCTTCGCATGCCGGCCAACTCTGCAACCATGCTGCTACCACTCTAGGACCCATTGAAGCTGCCTTCCAACTGAAGAGCTCTCTTTCATCAAGCAGCATCAGAGGAGCAGGAAGGCTGCCGTTTCGGGCCCTTCTTCAGAAGGATCTAGGCCAGAAACGTCAGCCTTTCTTGCTCCTCTGACGCTGCTTGGACTGCTGTGTTCATCCAGCTCTACATCTTGCTGTCTCAGATTCTACAGCATCTGCAGTTTCTACAATCTCTGAAGCTCGTTTTATCAGGTTGGCTTTGAGAAAGAAGAAGTGGGAGAAGGGAAAAGAAAAGCAAAATGCGGACAAAGAGGACAAGCCCAGGCACAGGACCCTGGACAGATGCAATGTTTGGAGGGCCTAATGCAGGAGGGAAGTTTACAGAAAATGGCAGAAACTTTAGAAGTATTAACATACAGAGAGACCTAAGTGGACTGGTCACATTTCCCTGAAAGTGGCAACACACGTGGGTAAGGTGGTCAAGAACGCGGATAACATTCTTGCCTTCATCTTTTGGGACGTAGAGTATAAAATTGTCAAGTCATGTTGCAGCTGTATAGAACTTTAGTTAGGCCGCATTTGGAATATTGAGTACAGTTCTGATCACCGCAGTGCCAGAAGGATGTGGCAGTTTTGGAGAGGGCACAGAAAAGGTTTACCAAGATGTTGCGTGGTTTGGAGTGTATTAGTGATGAAGAGAGATTGGACAAACTTAGTTCGCAACAAACAACTGCACCTCCCAGTCGCAAACCATTTCCACTCCCCCTCCCATTCTCTTGATGACATGTCCATCATGGGCCTCCTGCACTGCCACAATGATGCCACCCGAAGGTTGCAGGAACAGCAACTCATATTCCGCCTGGGAACCCTGCAGCCATATGGTATCAATGTGGACTTCACCAGTTTCAAAATCTCCCCTTCCCCCACTGCATCCCTAAACCAGCCCAGTTCATCCCCTCCCCCCACTGCACCACACAACCAGCCCAGCTCTTCCCCCCCACCCACTGCATCCCAAAACCAGTCCAACCTGTCTCTGCCTCCCTAACCGGTTCTTCCTCTCACCCATCCCTTCCTCCCACCCCAAGCCGCACCCCCAGCTACCTACTAACCTCATCCCACCTCCTTGACCTGTCCGTCTTCCCTGGACTGACCTATCCCCTCCCTACCTCCCCACCTACACCCTCTCCACCTATCTTCTTTACTCTCCATCTTCGGTCCGCCTCCCCCTCTCTCCCTATTTATTCCAGTTCCCTCCCCCCATCCCCCTCTCTGATGAAGGGTCTAGGCCCGAAACGTCAGCTTTTGTGCTCCTGAGATGCTGCTTGGCCTGCTGTGTTCATCCAGCCTCACATTTTATTATCTTGGACAAACTTGGTTTGTTTTCACTTGAATGGTGGGATTGAGAAAAGTTTACCTGATAGACGTTTACAACATTATGAGAAATATGGATAGAAAAGAGAAGTGTTAATTACTGGGAGATGTGGGTTTAAGCTAAAAGTCGGAAAGTTTAAAGAAGATGTGAGAGGCGAATTTTTACACAGGGTGGTAATTAGCACCTTGAATGAGCTGCCAGAGGAAGTGGTCAAAGCAGGTACAATAACAGGTACATTGACAGATACATGAATAGGCAGGGAATGGAGGGATACAGACCTCATAGAGGCAAAAGGTTTTTAGTTTTGTAAGGTGTCATGTATTGGTACAGTCTGGGTGGGCCAAAAAGGGCTGTTCCTACACTGTACTGTTCTTTGAAAATCTCAGGAGTAGTGCCACGTTATGTAGTGGTTTCTGATATAAGGCATGCTTGCAGATTAGTCATCCACACATGTGCAGAACCAGTTATTTGTTATGGGAAGAGATTGTACATTTCTGGTTGCAGCGGGAGCTTGGAGCAGGAGCCTGTCGGGAAGCCGGTGAGTCACTGTTTTTGAATCTATGAAAAGCTTACCTTGACTGTCGGTGCCTTCCATTTCTGGTTGCAGCAGCAGTGCGAGTGGGCGCTTGGAGCAGGAGCCTGTCGGGAAGCCGGTGAGTCACTGTTTTTGAATCTTTGAAAGGCTTACCTCGTGAATAGGCGGAGGTGCGCTGAGCAGGAGCTGACACGGGACTGGTGAGTGAGTGAGGTAATATATTTATGTGGTTGCATTACCCGAAACACTACCCGGGTAATGTCTCCCACCCATCCTCCTCCTCTAACCAAAAAAAAGGTTCTGTGTGCCTGATTGGTAAGGTAACAAGTTTATTTTTTATTCTTTATTTTTCAACAGTCTCTTTGGGAATTTAGAATAATGGGAACGGAGGTCAGGGCAGTTGAATGTTCCTCCTGCAGAATGTGGGAGGTAAGGGTCACCACTAGTGTCCCTGCTGACTACATCTGTGGGAAGTGCACCCAACTCCAGCTCCTTGAAAACCGCGTTAGGGAACTGGAGCTGGAGCTGGATGAACTTCGGATCATTTGGGAGGCAGAGGGGATTATTGAGAGGAGTTATAGGGAGGTAGTCACTCCTCAAGTACAGGAAAAAGGCACATGGGTTATGGTCAGGGGACGGAAAGGGAACCGGCAGGCAGGGCAGGGACCCCTGTGGCCATTCCCCTCAACAATAAGTATACCGTTTTGGATACTGTTGGGGGGGACGACTTACCAGGGGAAAGCAGTGGGGCACAGGTCTCTGGCACAGAGTCTGTCCCTGCTGCTCAGAAGGGAAGGGGGAAGAGGAGCAGGGCATTAGTCATTGGGGACTCCATAGTTAGGGGGACAGATAGGAGGTTCTGTGGGGACGAGAGAGACTCATGGTTGGTGTGTTGCCTCCCAGGTTCCAGGGTGCGTGATGTCTCTGATTGTGTTTTTGGGATCCTTAAGGGGGAAGGGGAGCAGCCCCAAGTCGTGGTCCGCATTGGTACCAACGACATAGGTAGGAAGAGAGATGGGGATTTAAGGCAGAAATTCAGGGAGCGAGGATGGAAGCTGAGAGCTAGGATGAACAGAGTTGTTGTCTCTGGTTTGTTGCCCGTGCCATGTGCTAGTGAGGTGAGGAATAGGGAGAGAGAGGAGTTGAACACGTGGCGACAGGGATGGTGCAGGAGGGAGGGTTTTGGATTCTTGGATAATTGGGGCTCTTTCTGGGGTATGTGGGACCTCTACAAACAAGATGGTCTTCACCTGAACCAGAGGGGTACCGATATCCTGGGGAGGGGGGAACGTTTGCTAAGGCTATTCGGGTGGGTTTAAAGTAATTCAGCAGGGGGATGGGCACCAAAATTGTAGTTCGACTATAGAAAAGGTTGAGAGTAGGGTGGTTTGAAATAAAGTTGCAGGGAAGCAAGATGGCACCGGCAAGCAAGAAGTTGGTTTGAAGTGTGTCTACTTCAATGCCAGGAGCGTCCGGAATAAGGTGGGTGAACTTGCAGCATGGGTTAGTACCTGGGACTTCGATGTGGCCAATTCGGAGACATGGATAGAGCAGGGACAGGAATGGTTGTTGCAGGCTCCGGGATTTAGATGTTTCAGTAAGAACAGAGAAGATGGTAAAAGGGGCGGAGGTGTGGCATTGTTGGTCAAGGACAGTATTACAGTTGCAGAAAGGATGTTTGGGGACTCATCAACTGAGGTAGTATGGGCTGAGGTTAGAAACAGGAAAGGAGAGGTCATCCTGTTGGGAGTTTTCTATAGGTCTCTGAATAGTTCCAGAGATGTAGAGGAAAGGATAGCAAAGATGATTCTCGATAGGAGTGAGAGAGACAGGGTAGTTGTCATGGGGGACTTCACCTTTCTAAATATTGACTGGGAACACTGTAGTTCGAGTACTATAGATGGGTCAGTTTTTGTCCAGTGTGTGCAGGAGGGCTTCCTGACACAGTATGTAGATAGGCCAACAAGGGGCGAAGCCACATTAGATTTGGTACTGGGTAATGAGCCTGGCCAGGTGTTAGATTTGGAAGTAGGCGAGCACTTTGGTGATAGTGATCACAATTCTGTTATGTTTACTTTAGTGATGGAAAGGGATAGGTGTATACCACTGGGCAAGAGTTATAGCTGGGTGAAAGGCAATTACGATGAGATTAGGCAAGATTTAGGGAGCGTAGGATGGGAAAGGAAACTGCAGGGGATGTGCACATTAGAAATGTGGAGCTTATTCAAGGAAAAGCTCCTGTGTGTCCGAGATAAGTATGTACCTGTCAGGCAGGGAGGAAGCTGTAGAGTGCGGGAGCCGTGGTTTACGAAGGAGGTGGAATCTCTGGTCAAGAGGAGGAAGAAGGCTTATGTTAGGATGAGATGTGAAGGCTCAGGTAGGGCACTTGAGGGCTACGATGTAGCCAGGAAAGACCTAAAGAGAGAGCTCAGAAGAGCCAGGAGGAGACATGAGAAGTTGTTGGCGGATAGGATCAGGGTAAACCCTAAGGCTTTCTATAGATATTTAAGGAATAAAAGAATGATGAAAATAAGATTAGGCCCATTCAAGGATTGTAGTGGTAAGTTGTGTGTGGAGTCAGATGAGATAGGGGAAGCGCTAAATGAATATTTTTCAACAGTATTCACTCTAGAAAACGACAATGTTGTCGAGGAGAGTACTGAGATACAGGCTACTAGACTAGGTGGGCTTGAGGCTCACAAGGAAGAGGTATTAGAAATCCTTCAGAGGGTGTAGATAGATAAGTCCCCTGGGCCAGATGGGATTTATCCTCGGATCCTCTGGGAAGTCAGGGAGGAGATTTCCGAGCCTTTGGCATTGATCTTTAACTCGTCATTTGTCTACAGGAATAGTGCCAGATGACTGGAGGATAGCAAATGTGGTTCCCCTGTTCAAGAAGGGGAGTAGAGACAACCCTGGTAATTATAGACCAGTGAGCCTTACCTCAGTAGTTGGTAAAGTGTTGGAAAAGGTTATAAGGGATAGGATTTATAATCATCTAGAAAAGAATAATTTGATTAGGGATAGTCAGTACGGTTTTGTGAAGGGAAGGTCGTGCCTCACAAACCTTATTGAGTTCTTTTGAGAAGGTGACCAAACAGGTAGATGAGAGTAAACCGGTTGATATGGTGTATATGGATTTCAGCAAAGCGTTCAATAAGGTTCCCCACAATAGGCTATTGTACAAAATGCGGAGGAATGGAATTGTGGGAGATATAGCAGTTTGGATCGGAAATTGGCTTGCTGAAAGAAGACAGAGGGTGGTGGTTGATGGGAAATGTTCATCCTGGAGACCAGTTACTAGTGGTGTACCGCAAGGGTCGGTATTGGGTCCACTGTTGTTTGTCATTTTTATCAATGACCTGGATGAGGGCGTAGAAGGATGGGTTAGTAAATTTGCAGTCGACACTAAGGTCGGTGGAGTTGTGGATAGTGACGAAGGATGCTGTAGGTTGCAGAGAGACATAGATAAACTGCAGAGCTGGGCTGAGAGGTGGCAAATGGAGATTAATGCAGACAAGTGTGAGGTGATGCACTTTGGTAGGAGTAACCGGAAGGCAAAGTACTGGGCTAATGGTAAGATTCTTGGTAGTGTAGATGAGCAGAGATATCTCGGTGTCCATGTACACAGATACTTGAAAGTTGCCACCCAGGTTGACAGGGCTGTTAAGAAGGCATACAGTGTTTTAGCTTTTATTAATAGAGGGATCGAGTTCCGGAACCAAGAGGTTATGCTGCAGCTGTACAAAACTCTGGTGCGGCCGCACTTGGAGCATTTTGTACAGTTCTGGTCACCGCATTATAAGAAGGATGTGGAAGCTTTGGAAAGGGTGCAGAGGAGATTTACTAGGATGTTGCCTGGTGTGGAGGGAAGGTCTTACGAGGAAAGGCTGAGGGACTTGAGGCTGTTTTCGTTAGAGAGAAGAAGGTTGAGAGGTGACTTAATTGAGACATATAAAATAATCAGAGGGTTAGATAGGATGGATAGGAAGAGCCTTTTTCCTAGGATGGTGACGGCGAGCAGGAGGGGGCATAGCTTTAAATTGAGGGGTGAAAGATATAGGACAGATGTCAGAGGTAGTTTTTTTACTCAGAGTAGCAAGGGAATGGAACGCTTTGCCTGCAACGGTAATAGATTCGCCAACTTTAGGTACATTTAAGTCGTCATTGGACAAGCATATGGACGTACATGGAATAGTGTAGGCTAGATGGGGTTGAGATCGGTATGACAGGTCGGCACAACATGGAGGGCCGAAGGGCCTGTACTGTGCTGTAATGATCTGTGTTCTATGTTCTATTTGTAGTAAAGTATTTGAAATAGTTGTTGAACTGGCCTACCAGTCTGTCTGGACACATGTTCACACTTGAATGGAATTTAAAATGAATATTTTTGGAATTTGTTTTTCCCTTGTATGACTTAGCTAGGTCTCAGATTCTAGATGCAAATGGATAAGTTTCATGACAAAAGAGGGATTCCTCTGCTCTTTCAGTCGATGAAACATCTGAACCTAAAGGAAAAAAGAGCATGAGCTGTTCAGAGAAAGTACAATGAGAGCCATCTGGGCTTTGGATTTTTATGGACAGGAATTATCTCATCTGCAGAAAGAAGTAGGCAAACACTGTGATGGTACCATATCAGATGCCATTTACAGTTGAAACATCATCTCTTCCAAACAAGCACATTCAGTACTTCAAAAGATTGAGAAAACAAAACATCAAGCAGAATCAACATCTGATGGAATATCAGAGATCATGGGAACTGCAGATGCTGGAGAATTCCAAGATAATAAAATGTGAGGCTGGATGAACACAGTAGGCCAAGCAGCATCTCAGGAGCACAAAAGCTGACGTTTCGTGCCTAGACCTCACATTTTATTATCTGATGGAATATGTAAGGGTGTCAGATTGTGATGCAGAGGCTAAGTACTTCTACAAAATTCCACTTTCTGCTAATACAGTGAAATGACGAATTATTGAATGTCTGTTGATATTGAGGGAGGTGCTGCACTAGAAGTTAGCCACAGTGAGAAGTTTGCTTTGCAGAAGCTTTGTTGAAGCTACCAAACAGGACTACTTGCATACCAAACAGCGTAGATAACAAGAGATAATGGGAACTGCAGATGCTGGAGAATCCAAGATAATAAAGTGTGAAGCTGGATGAACACAGCAGGCCAAGCAGCATCTCAGGAGCACAAAAGCTGACGTTTCGGGCCTAGACCCTTCATCAGAGAGGGGGATGGGGTGAGGATTCTGGAATAAATAGGGAGAGAGGGTGAGGTGGACCGAAGATAGAGAGGAGCGTATAGCTGGGGAGGTAAGGTGGGATGAGGTTAATAGGTAGGAAATGGAGGTGCGGCTTGGGGTGGGAGGAAGGGATGGGTGAGAGGAAGAACAGGCTAGGGAGGCAGAGACAGGCTGGACTGGTTTTGGGATGCAGTGGGGGGAGGGGACGAACTGGGCTGGTTTTGGGATGTGGTGGGGGAAGGGGAGATTTTGAAGCTGGTGAAGTCCACATTGATACCATTGGGCTGCAGGGTTCCCAAGTGGAATATGAGTTGCTGTTCCTGCAACCTTTGGGTGGCATCATTGTGGCACTGCAGGAGGCCCATGATGGACATGTCATCTAAAGAATGTGTGGGGGAGTGGAAATGGTTTGCGACTGGGAGGTGCAGTTGTTTATTGTGAACCGAGCGGAGGTGTTCTGCAAAGCGGTCCCCAACCTCCGCTTGGTTTCCCCAATGTAGAGGAAGCCACACCGGGTACAGTGGATACACTGTACCACATTGGCAGATGTGCAAGTGAACCTCTGCTTAATGTGGAAAGTCATCTTGGGGCCTGGGATGGGGGTGTGGGAGGAGGTGTGGGGGCAAGTGTAGCACTTCCTGCAGTTGCAGGGGAAGGTGCCGGGTGTGGTGGGGGTGGAGGGCAGTGTGGAGCGAACAAGGGAGTCACGGAGATAGTGGTCTCTCCGGAAGGCAGACAAGGGTGGGGATGGAAAAATGTCTTGGGTGGTGGGGTCGGATTGCAGATGGCGGAGGTTTTGGAGGATGATGCGTGTGTATCCGGAGGTTGGTGGGGTGGTGTGTGAGAACGATGGGGATCCTCTTTGGGCGGTTGTGGCGGGGGCGGGGTTTGAAGGATGTGTTTTGTTTCGGTCCTTGAAGAACTTGGACATCTGGGATGTGTGGGAGTGGAATGCCTCATCGTGGGAGCAGATGCGGCGGAGGCGGAGGAATTGGGAATAGGGGATGGAATTTTTGCAGGTGGGTAGGGTAGCTGTGGGAGTCAGTGGGCTTGAAATGGACATCAGTTACAAGCTGGTTGCCTGAGATGGAGACTGAGAGGTCCAGGAAGGTGAGGGATAGCAAGTTGGAGGCAGAACTAAGCAATACCACAACCAACAGGTCAGACCTAAGGTCTCCAGTCCGGCTACATCCAGTCATGAATGGTGGTGAGCAATTAAACTACTCACTGGAGGAGGAGGAGGCTCCACAGATATCCCTATCCTCAGTAATGAGGGAAACGACACAACAGTGCAAAAGATAAAACTGAAGCAATCACAGCAATCTTCTGCCAGATGTGCCCAGTGGATGATCTATCCCCACCTTCACAGGTGCCTGTCTTCAGCCAATTCAATCTACTCCACATTATATCAAGAGATGGTGGAGGCACTGGATGTTGCAAAAGCAATGGGCCCTGACAACATTCCAGCAATAGTATTGAAGACTTGTGTCCTGGAACTTGCCGCTTCCCTAGTTGAGCTCTTCCCGTATTGTTGCAACACCTAACATCTACCCAAAAGCATGGAATACTGCCCAGATATGTCCTGTACACAAAATAGGACAAATCCACCCGGTCTATCACAGCTCTTTCATTCTACTCTTGATCATTAGCAGGGTGATGATGGTGTCATCAACATTGCTATTAAGCAGCACATGTAGAGCAATAACCTGCTCAGTGACGCCCACTTTGGGTTCCGCCAGGGTCACTCAACTCCTGACCTCATTACAGCCTTGGTTCAAACATAGACAAAAGAGCTGGACCCCAGAGAGAGTGACAGCCCTTGATATCAAGGCTGCATTTGACTGACTGAGACATCAAGGACCCCTAGCAAAACTGGTATCAATGGGAATCAAACTGTCTGCTGGTTGGAGTCACATCTGACCCAAAGAAAAAGATGATCGTGGTTGTTGAAGGTCAGTCATCTCACTCAGCGATTTCTCTGCAGGCCTCCTCAGGGTAACACCTAAGCCCAAGCATCTTTAGCTGCTTCCTAAATGATTTTCCTTCCAGAAGTAGGGATGAACACCATTTGTGACTCCTCAGATACTGAAGCAGTCCACGTTCAAATGCAGTAAGATCTGGCAAATATCCAGGCTTGGGCCTTTCTTGTGTCCCATACACACCAGCAGCTTGCTCTCTGACTGTCCACGATGAAGCAGGTCTGTTGATCAGACTTCAAGTCTTGCACACTGACTCATTCTATTGTCTGCCAGACTTCTTGCCATCCCTATTCTTGTGGTGCTTCCAGAGACTGCTGCTTAACATTGTAGAATGAAAGCAGGCAGTGTGCTGCTGCTGTGAATTGGGTTGTGATCCGACCTTGATCCCAACTTCCAGAAATGTTCAAAATTGAAAAGGTTCAACTCACCTCGTGCAATAGGCGGAGGGATAAGAAATATTGTAGTAAGTTGCTTCTCATAAAAAAAATTATCAAGGTCTCACAAGAATGTAGCAACACCCTAAGAGAGTTCCCAGATTTTTAAAAAATTGTCCTCCTGTCTGTAACTGTTTCCTGATTCACCTCGTCTTCTCTCTCTTATTTTTCAACTTTGAAGTTTTGCATGATGGACTTGTGAGCTAAACTGATATTCTGGTCCATTTAATGACCTTGAAGTGTTGCTCTGCCTTCCCGTAGTCGAGCAGATTATGGCATGAAATGGAAAACGGGGAATGGAAATATAAGAAGGGTGGGTTAGAAGTCATATCAAAGGAATACTGATAGATACTGTACCAGCGATCAGAATTGAGCTTTATATGTGTGGCACCTTGGTTAATTGGAACTACTCTCCTCTCAGATTAGATTTGTGTGCAACTCCAGGATTTAATTGCTTAATCTAGACAGACGTTGCACTGAGTGAGTACTGCACTTTCTGAAATGCCATCGATTGGATGAGTTGTTAAATCGAGTTCCTGACTGCGTGTTCTAGTCATTCAGGTAGTTCTGAATGATCCCTTGGCACAAATAACAGACCGTCCTTCTGATCTGCTCTCTGTTTTCCAACTCATAAAATTAAAATAAATTGATAACTCGATGATTCATCTTGTGTGTGGAAGGTAAAGTTGCAAATGGATGCTTTGTTTCCTTAAATAATGTGAAAATTGTATTCTAAAAATTTAATCCATCCTGTGTTAACGAATGTGATGAGGAGCCATATAAGTGCAATTTTTTTTAACATGTACATTGTGTCTAACACGGTCTGCTCAATAACTGCCTCCTGTGCTATAAGATTTTCTGGTTGAGACGCTTGCCTTGTGATGGAATTTCAGAAACTATTTCATGCAGTTGAAATTTTTATAACATGAAGTACCTATTTTAACTGTCAAGAGGCATCTAGCAGAATACATCTTTATTCTGATCTTGCAGTCTGGCAATGTAATGAAGTGCTGGTAGTTACAAGTTTGCAATAAAGGTGAGAGTGATTTGAGTTGGTGAATGTTTTCAGCTCAAAATGTTGACTTTGCTGCAACTCGGATGCTGTCTGACCTGCTGTGCTTTTCCAGCTCCACATTTGTTGACTCTAGCTTCCAGCATCTGCAGTCCTTACTGTTTTCAAGGATTTTATTTATGTTGTTATTTACGTATGCTGTTCATGATCTCAGGATATCAAAATGTTCTTTTGCAGGCAATGAAGTACTTTTAATGTGGAATTGCTGCTGTAATGTCGGAAACATAGTAGCCAATTTACATGCATCAACTCTCACAAACAGCAGTGTGATGACCCAATCATCTGGTTTGCCTGAAGGATTGACTTTTTTGGTTCTTTACAGTATACTGATATCAAATACGTTTGAGAAAATTGAGCAGCTGGTAACCCTGCAATATGTATAGAAAGCCTGTGAACTTTATTTTGAGACTCTAACCTTGCTTGCATATGTTGTCGGTCCACCTTTTTTCTCCTCTTTGTGAGACCCCATTCATTGAACAGTAATGTGGTTCACTGGTACACTGATGCTTGTATTTTTAATAATCAGGGCTGGACTTCAGAGTATAAATATAATTTTTGAAGCAAAAGCAATCTAAATTTAATGTGATTAAAACTGAAGTATTACAAGATAAAGCTTTGTAAAATGTGTTTCCTTAACTCAACAATACAGGTTGTAACAATGTTCCTTCTTTTTTAAAATTTGATTTGATTTATCATTATCACATGTATTTAGGTACAGTGAAGAGTATTGTTTTGCCTGCAATACAGGCAGATCATACCATATAAAGTGCATTAGGGTAATAGAACAGAGTGGGGAACACAGTGATACGACTGCACAGAAGGTGCATACAGTGCAAGATCGAATTTAAATTTAAAATTTGAGAAATCTATTCAAAGTTTTTAGTAACAGCAGGGAAGAAGCTGTTCTTGAATCTGTTGGTATGAGCGTTTAAACTTTTTTATCTTCAGCCTGATGGAAGAGCTTATAACCAGGGTGGGAGAGGTCTTTGCTGATGTTGGCTGGCTTCCCAAACAGCAAAAAGTATAGATCATAGATTATAGAATCCCTGGAGTGTGGAAACAGGCCCTTCAGCCCAACAAGTCCAGACTGACCCTCGGAGCTTCCCACCCAGACCCATCCCCCTATAACCCACCTCATGTACACATCCCTGAACACTACAGGCAATTTAGCACGACCAGTCCACCTAGCCTGCACATCTTTGGACTTTGGGAGGAAACAGGAGGACCTGGAGGAAACACATGCAGACAAAGGCAGAAAGGGCAAACTCCACACAGTTGCCCAACAGTGGAATCAAACCTAGGTTCCTGGTCCTGTGAGGCAGCAGTGCTAACCACTGAGCCATTGGGGCTAGAAGGTTGGCTTGCGTGCTGTACTGGGCTGTGTTCAAAACTCTGCAAAGTTTCTTATGGTCTTGAGAGAGCAGTTGCCATACCAAGCCCTGATGCATCTGGATAGAATGCTTTCTATGATGCATCTATAAAAATTGATTGATTAGTCTCGTTGATTGGAGCAGTCACCTACAGACTGAAAGCTATAGCTTGTTCTAGGCCTGAAACGTCAGCTTTTCTGCTCCTAAGATGCTGCTTGGCCTGCTGTGTTCATCCAGCTCCACACTTTGTTATCTTAGCTTGTTATTTGCTGTTTGGGTTCCTCTTCTCACTCTTGTTTATTTCACAGTGTAGCAACAGTGAATGGTTGAACCTAACTGTACATTAGCCCAGTTTGTCCCCTCCCCCCATAACATCCCAAAACCAGCCCAGCCTGTCCCCTCCCCCCACTGCATCCCAAAACCAGCCCAGCCTGACTCCCTAACCTGTTCTTCCTCTCACCCATCCCCTCCTCCCACCTCAAGCCGCACCTCCATTTCCTACCTACTAACCTCATCCCGTCTCCTTGACCTGTCCGTCTTCCCTGGACTGACTTATCCCCTCCCTACCTCTCCACCTATACTCTCCTCTCCACCTATACTCTCCTCTCCACCTATACTCTCCTCTCCACCTATACTCTCCTCTCCACCTATACTCTCCTCTCCACCTATACTCTCCTCTCCACCTATACTCTCCTCTCCACCTATCTTCTTTTCTCTCCATCTTCGGTCCGCCTCCCCCTCTCTCCCTATTTATTCCAGTTCCCTCCCCCCATCCCCCTCCCTGATGAAGGGTCTAGGCCCGAAACGTCAGCTTTTGTGCTCCTGAGATGCTGCTTGGCCTGCTGTGTTCATCCAGCTCCACACTTTGTTATCTTGGATTCTCCAGCATCTGCAGTTCCCATTATCACTGTACATTGCTGTTGGGTTTTTTTCCAAGGTCTGTTGGAGGGGAAGCCGTTACTTAGGAAAGGTTAAGTCGATACATGATTGTCTTTGGTCAGCAGATAAATGTGTTTATTTTTATATATTATCTATCTAATTAAATATTGCTCAGTGCATGCAATTTAGAGTCTAATTATTTTGAAAATTGTACATGTGGACTACACTGTCTGTTGTTTTTGTCTGGACTTCACAGTACAAAGGTTTTGCTGGTCAGACTCTGCATTTAAGTGTTTTCTCGATTCGTCACCCGTCAGTGAAGTTGATGTTGATTGTGGTACAGTGGTAGCTGACGATCCCTTGCCTTAACTGGTTCTTCTGGTGTTTGCAACCTGTTTGCCTCTGGAAGCCGGCACGGCCAAGCTAGGTTTCTTCATATGAGATCCACATACCAAAACTATGCAGCAGGACTTGCCCCTGGATAGTAATCAAAAGCAGGGAGTCTAGCTGATGTCTCATTTGAAATCAGTTAACTGAAATAAATCTGTCCTTATGGGATTTTCATGATGTTGTGGTGCTGCTGTTGGACTGGGATGGACAAGGTCAAAAGTCGCATGACACCAGGTTAAAGCCCAGTAGGTTTATTTGAAATCACAAACTTTCAAGGCATTGACCCTTCTCAGGGGAAAGGGAGAGAATCCAGGCACAAAAGATCATGCATATTGTGTGAGTGGAGTGTTGACGGGCTGAATAATAGATCTCTGCTGGTGATTATTCACAACATCTGACACTCTTAAAGTGTTACCAGCTGAATAACAAGTGAAGGGATGACCTTTGATCAGTATAATTGAGGCAGAGAGAGGATTACAAAAAATTAAAAGTAAGGTGGTGCTGGAAACAAACTAAATGATTGGAATAACAAGATAGGTACAAGAGTCACATGGTGAGGGTGAAACCAAAGTAACAACTAATCCAAAACTGTACAAGCTAATTAAGGTAGAGAGATCATAACAAGTTATCAAGGTGATGGTGTCAAAACAGGGCAGTAAGGAAGATTTTCCAGAACACTGCAGCGTATATGGTAGAAAGCATTAGTCGAGTCACATGAATATCTGCCGTGTACATGGTGGTGATGTTCCTGCGTGAGATAGTGGTATCCATGTTGATGTTCTGGCATGTCTTGCGGAGGCTGCCAGAACGGGCGAGCTGTTTGAACGTTCCTTCCAAATCTGTGCTGTGACAAGAGACCAAAGACAAATTAAACAATTGATAGAATCTAACCCGAAGGGAGAATGCCCAGCTTCTTGGTATTAATATGATGAAGGGAATCTTGCTGCCTTGAATTCTGGCTAGTTACAAAAAATATGTTTATGCTGTTACTGAAGGCACCTCTTTAATGTTACAGTAGCTGATTTGTCACCATTTGTCCTCTGTTTCCTTGTCCAGTTCACCTAAGCTGTATTGGTATCACTGTACATGGTGGCGTTTAATCAACAGCTTAATTCAAATGGGTTATCTGCATAAGCCAGTTGGGCTCGGTGTATATCCATCTTTAGTGTTCTGTCTGTGTTGTCCCAGTACTCAGATGAAATTGCAAACTCCAGTAATTCTAAGTCCAATTGATTCACACACCCGCGGTTAAAACCATAAGGACAAGGAGGATTAATTGATCTGTGCTGCGAGAATCCCTTGCTTTTATGAACTAAACAAATAGGTTATGTAATTTAAACGATTGCATTTTTTAATATTGTGCACTACTATGCTTCTTTTGATGCCATAATTTGTATTATTTGTAGCATTGTTACCAATATCATAATCTATTTGAGAAAATATAGAAAAGAAACCCCTTACGGTGTGGAAGCAGGCCATTCAGCCCATTAAATTCACATTGACCATTCAAAGAGCATCCCACCCAGACTCACTCGCTGCCCTGCCTCTGTGGCCCTGCATTTCCCATGACCAATACGCCGAGCTTGTACATCCTTGGATTGTGGGAGGAAACCAGAGCACTTGGACGAAAGCCACGCAGACACGGACACAATGTGCAAATTCCACAGACAGTTGCCTAAGGGTGGATTTGAACCCTGATCCCTGGTGCCATGAGGCAGCAGTACTAACCGCTGAGCTACTGTGCTGCCTGTAAACATGTGATGTACTACTGGAAGTTTTTCATAGTTCAAGCGTGTGCAATCTCTAGGCCACTACTGTTGCCACTACAGTCAGCACCTTTGTTTATTTGAATGATGGTTTCAGAAAAGAAAAATTTCACAAATGCTTGAAAAAGAAAGTGGATGCTGTGCAAAACAAAAGTTTCAGCGAAATTGAAAGCTTTGTTTAAAAAAAACCTGATTTAATCAGGGTGGCAGAGGAGGGGGGTTTAGAAAGCTTTGGAACCGGTTTTGTCAAAAACAGAGGTAACAACCGCTGATGCTGGAGTCTGAGATAACAAGGTGTAGAGCTGGATGAACACAGCAGACCAGGCAGCATCAGAGGAGCAGGAAGGCTAATGTTTTGGGTCTAGACCCTTCTTCAGAAATGGGGAAGGGGAAGGGGGCTCTGAAATAAGTACAGAGAGGGGGAGACAATGATAGAAGGTGGACATGGAGCCTACAGGTGGATAAAAGATGGACAGGTCCAGGAGGCGAGGATGAAGCCAGTAAAGGTGAGTGTTGGTAGGGAGTTTGTATGAGGGTTGGTCAGTGAGGAAGGAGGGGCAGGTAGATGGGAGAAAAGATGGACAGGTCAAGGAGACGGGGAAAAAAAAACGGGCTGGTCTTGGGATGAGGTTGGGGGTGGAGAGATTTTGAAGCTTTAAAGTCTCCATTAAGACCATTGGGCTGCAGGGATCCCAAGCAGAATAGGGGGTGCTGTTCCTCCAGCCTTTGGGTGATATTGTTGTGGCACTGGAGGAGGCCCAAGATGGACGTATCGCCCAGAGAATGGGAGGGGGACTTGAAGTGGTTCGCGACTGGGAGGTGTTATCGTTTGTCACGCACTGAGTGTAGATGCTACACAAAGTGGTCTCCAAGCCTTCGCTTGGTTTCCCCGATCTAGATGAGGCCACGTTGGGAACAGTGGATATGGTATACCACATTAGCAGGTGTGCATCTGTTTAATGTGGAATGTTTTCTTGGGGCCTGGGATGGAGCTGAGGAGGGAGGTGTAGCACCTCCTGCGATTGCAGGAAAAGGTGCCAGGCATTGTGGGGCTAGTGAGGATTGTGGAGCGGACAAAGGAGTCGTGGAGCGAGCAGTCCCTCTGGAATGCACGTAAGGGTGGGGAGGGAAATATATCCTTGGTGTATTTGGGGGATGGGCTGGTCAGATTACAGGTAGCAGCAGTGGCGCAGAATGATGCGTTGAATCCAGAGGTTGATGGGGTGAAACGTGAGGACAAGGGGAATTCTGTCTTTGTTGTTATTGTGGGGAGGGGGTGTGAAGGCTGAGGTGCGAGAAACACAAGAGATGCAGTCGAGGGCACTTTCGACCACTGTGAAGGGGAAATTACGGTTCTTGAGAAACGAAATCTGTGATGTCCGGGAGTGGAACACCTCATCTTGGGGGGCAGATGTGGCGGAGGTGAGGGAATTGGGAATAGGGGATAGCATTCTTGCAGGAAGGTGGGCGAGAGAAGATGCATGCTAGGTAGCTGTAGAAGTCAGCGGGCTTGAAACAGATATCATTTTCCGGGTGATTACCAGAGATGGAGACGGGGGTCCAGGAAGGAGAGAGAGGTATCAGAGACGGTCCAGGTGAACTTAAGGTTGGGGTGGAAGGTGTTAGTAAAATGGATGAGCTGTTCGAACTCCTTGTGGGAGCACAAGGCGGCGCTGATACAGTCATCGATGTAACGGAGGAAGCGGTGGGGTTTAGGGCCACTGTAGGTACGGAAGAGGGATTGTTCCACGTAACCTACAAAGAGACAGGCACAGCTTGTGCCCATTTGGGTACCCATGGCCACCCCTTTGGTCTATAGGAAGTGGGAGGATTTGAAGGAGAAATTGTTAAGGGTAAGGATGAGTTCGGTTAGGTGCATAAGGGTATTGGTGGAGGGGGACTGGTCGGACCTGCAGGAGAGGAAGAAGCAGAAGGCTTTTAGGCCATGGAGAATGCAAGTATATAGGGACTGGAAGTCCATGGTGAAGATGAGGTGTTGAGGGCTAGGGAATCAGAAGCTTCGGAGAAGGTGGAGGGCATGGGTGGTGTCACGGACGTGGGTGGGGAAGCACTTGCTTATGCAGTGTAAGAATATTTCCAGAGAGGTCAAAATCCTAAATAGTTAGCTCAGCAGGGTGGAAAAAGGGCTGAGCTAGCAATGGAGAAAGGCAGAGAAAAAGGCTGTGAGGGATTTAAAGGCAGGATAAAAACTTCATGTTAGATGCATTGAAAAACTGGGAATTTGTTGATCAGCAAGAAATGAGGTGAAAGGTGAGTGGAACTTATTGGGAATAGAATATAGAGAGTACAATTTTTGAATCAGCTTAAGCATTTGAAAAGTGGTGGATGAAGTTTGGGAGACTACCCATTAAAGCTTTGTGGATGGTTGAATCTGGAGATAAGAGACATAGATGAAAATTTTGGCAGCAGAACAGCTTATTTAAGAGACAGTGGATAGGACACCAAATTTATGAATTGTCTGGTGCACTCTGAGGCAGTTGTTGGTGGAAGGATGGAATTGATGGCAAAGGCATTCACTTTGTGATGGATTTCCAAGATAACTGTCTTCAAAATTGGCTACTATGTTTTGCTGAAACCCTGCTTACAGTACAAATCTTACAGTAAATCTGTGATCGTTCCATACTTCACATAGCTGACTTCTGTTGAACAATTAATGTAACTGACACTGCAAAAGCAGAGAATAGTTACTGCACAGAAAGAGGCCATTCAGCCTGTCTCATCTGTGCTAGTGTTCTTCAAGAACGATTTAGCTAGTCAAACTCACCCAACATTTCCCTGCAACTTTGCAAAATGGTTAGTTTTATGCCTTAATGCAATTTTGTTCTGAAAGCCATGATTGAATTTGGCTTGACCACATTCTAAGGCTTTGCTTTCTGAATCCGAACCATTCTTTTATTTAAAATGAAAAAATCTTGTGTGGTATTGGTTCTTTTGCCTTCGTCTTTAAGTTGTTTTATCTAGTTCTTACTCTTTTGCCAGAGGAAATAGGTTTCCCTGTCTACTCTTTTTATAGACCTCTTATGATTTTAAAGACCTCTATCAAATCTCTCTTTAACCTTGTCTTTAATGGGTAACAATCCCAGTTTCTCTAATCTATCCATGTTTCTGAAGTCCTGTATGCTTGGAACCATTCTTGTAAATCTTCTCTGCATTTTCAGTCTGAATCCTTCACATCCTTCCTGAGATGTTATCCCAAGCAATGCAGTATGTCATCGAGGCTTGACTAGCATTTTATAAAACTTCTTTATAACTTTCTTTAATTCTCTTAGAAACATTCACTGTCGTACTGAGGAGGCACTCACTGATGACATCGGAAAATGGAGACACCTCCTATGGGCTGGTGTGAACTATTCAGCAGCTTGGCAATAGGCACCAATACTGAAAGCAACAAACTCTGTGACTCTTGGAACGTTTACGTTTGGCATTTTTAGGCAGAACCTGTCTTGAGGATAAGCTCCTTGAGCCACTTGCAAAGATGTGCCAGATTTAGACACCTTATCAGAAATGGATTGTTTGCAACACGCCCAATCCTCTTTCGTAAGTGAAAGTACACGGACGGTCATTCTTTACCCTGACCTTTTTACAGCAGTTGTGGAATAAGGCATACAAAATAAAAATACAGAAACTCAAAACCTAATTTAGTTTAAAAGAAAATCTCTGACCTGTTCAAACAGTTTTATGCAATCCTTTGGCTGCATCCAACCCTGTTAAAACTAGTGAGTTCTGCTCATGGGGTATGTATCGCACAGATACTGATGCGGCAAAACACCAATTTATTCTGTTTGTTGGTTAGCTTGCTCTAATTTATTTATCCTGGCTTCTGGTAATTTTTAAAATTATTTCTGGTCCCATAGCTCTTGCTGATTGATATCTGGCCGTTTACAGGGAAAAAGAGGGAAAATGGTGTTGAGGGTTTACATGGATTGTAGAAGCAGGTGATGTTTTACACTGTGGCATTCTGTGGCTGACTGGCAGAACATATGTTGCTGTCTTATCTCCACCCTAACACATGCTGAACGTTAAATGGAAATTCATTGGTGGTGTGTGTGAGGAATCTGAATTACCTCACAGACAGCTGCAGCCTAGAAATAGTCTATTATGCAGGACACGTTGGAGTTTAACTTTCACTTACTTTGTGTCGTTGACTTCTTTATTGAGTGGCAACCTCAGCTCACTTCATTTACAAACGAGCAGTGAGAGGCTGTTTGTTATAGCCGTTTCTCTCTGTCTTGACCCCCCCTCCCGACTTCTCACATTCCCCCAGCAATAATTTTTTCTCCTTCAACAGTTGGAGGTGTCAGACTGCATTGAAGTATAATGCCACAGTATCTTGAGTTAGAGTCCACTCAGTTGGAAAATACTTGTCTAAGTTCAGTCTTGTTCTCACCTGACAAATATGCATAGTATTCACCAGTAGAACTCCCAGCTAATTATCCTTGTCAACCCCTCTCACAAGGGGGACATGGAATATAATGTTGTCAGTTTTCTGGCTAAGATCAGGCCTGACTTTTAATTCAAGACCTCTGGTTCGTATTGGTCTCATTGATCTTGTTCTCATTGTATATCTGTACAAGATCATGCATCTTCCATATAATGACAGTATCATTATGTTACAGAACAAATAATACGGAGACCTAGACTAATAATCCAGTGAACCTGAGTTCATGTCATACCATAGCAATTTGAAAAATTGCCTTCGGTTTTTAAAATATCTGGAATTTAAAATGCAGCTCATTCACTAATGTCCTTTAGGGCTTGGTCTGCATGTGACTCGCATTCTACATCAATGTGAATGACTCTTAATTATCCTCCTTGTGAATTAAGAGAATAGAATTGAGATAGGGGAGGAAAATTCAGCTTTAGCGAACACTAAAATAAAAACAAAGAAAACTGCGGATGATGGAAATGTGAAACACAAACAGGAAAGTGCTGAGAATCTCAACATGTGTGGCAGCATGTGTAGAAAGAAAGGCAGTGTTAATGTTTCAAGTCCAGTGACCCTTCGTTTGAAGTGAAATTAGCTGGGGAAAATGTGATATTTATGTTGATGGTGGGATGGGGTAGGGTATCGCCAAAGAAGGGTTGCTGAACTTGAAATACATTCTTCTTTTCTCTCCACAGATGCTGCCAGGCCTGCTGAGATCCACCAACATTTCCGCTTTTAATTGTTTAAGCCAGGAATCAAGCTTGGTTAATTGAAGATTGCAGGCAGGCATGCCAGGAGCAGAGCAAGGCATATTTAAAAACAAGGTGTCAACCTGGTGAGGCTACAACATAGGACGACTTGTGTGTCAACAGCATAAGCAGCAAGTGATAGACAGAACTAAGTGAGTCCGCAACAGAGCTAAGCTCTATGATCCTGCTACATCAGTTGTGAATGGTCTTTGATGATTAACCACTCACTAGAGGCAGAACCTATCAATAATGATGGGGTAGCTCAGTTCATCAGCTTAAAAGATAAGGCTGAAGCATTTTCAACAATTTTCAGCCAGTGGTACTAAATGGATGATTCATCTCTGCCTCTCCCAAAGGTCCCCAGCATCACAGATGCCAGTCTTCTGCAAATTTAATTCACTCCACATGTTGTCAAGATACGACTAGAGATACTGGACACTGCAAACGATATGGGTCCTGGCAACATTATGGCTCTAGTACTGGAGATGTGCTTCAGAACACGATGCCATTTTCCTGTACAGCTAAAATGCTGGCATCTACCTGGCAATATGGAAAATTGTCAAGGCATGTCCTGTAAGCACAAAACCAGGACAAATCCATCTCAGCTAATTGCCATCCCATCTGTCTACTTTCAATCTTCAACAAAGTGATAGAAGGCAGGAATCAATGACAACTGAGATAATGGGAACTGCAGATGCTGGAGAATTCCAAGGTAATAAAATGTGAGGCTGGATGAACACAGCAGGCCAAGCAGCATCTCAGGAGCACAAAAGCTGATGTTTCGGGCCCCGACCCTTCATCAGAGACTCTCTCTGATGAAGGGTCCCGGCCCGAAATGTCAGCTTTTGTGCTTCTGAGATGCTGCTTGGCCTGCTGTGTTCATCCAGCCTCACATTTTATTATCAATGACAACTGTATGTGCTTAACAATTTCCTGCTCGCTCATTAGAGGCTTGGTTTAAACATGGACAAAGCAGCTGAACTCCGGGGGAGAGGTGAAAGCGGTTGCCCGTGACATCAATGCCCCATTTAACTGAGTGTGGTAAAAGGAGCCTTAGCAAAGCAAGAGCTCATGGAAATTGGGGCACACTCTCCACTGGTTAGAGCCATACCGAGCGCAAAGGAAAGTGCTTGTGATTGTTGGACCTTAGTCATTTGCGACATCCAGGACATCTCTGCAGGAGTTCCTCAGGGTATATCAGCCTATTCAGATATGTTACAATGTACATTTGGAGGCAGGAGACTTGAACCCAGGCCAGAGGCAGTGGCACCACTGCTGCACCGCAAAAGCAAGTTCTCCAGCGTATTTTTTAATACAGCTCCTCGGATAGTATCCTAGACCCAACTATCTTCAGTTGCTTCATCAACAACCTTCTTTCCATCATAAGGTCTGAGGACATTCAGTGATGTTTATACCATGCTCTGCACCATTCATGACTCATAGAAACATAGAGAACGAGAGCAGTAGGAGGCCATTTGGCCCTTCAAGCCTGCACCACCGTTTAATATGATCACGGCTGATCATGCAATTTAAGTTTCCCACTCCTGCTTTCTCTCCATACCACTTTAGCTGCAAGAGCCACATCCAGTTCCCTCTTGAATGTGAAGTAGCGCCAACAGCTTTCTGTGGGAGAGAATTCCAAAGGTCCTCAGAAACAGTCTATGTCCGAATGCAACAAGACGTGAATAATATTCAGGCTAATCCTGACAAGTGGCAGGTAACATTTGTGCCACACAACTGCATGACAGTGACCATAAGCAACAAGAGATAATCTAACCGTTGCCTCTTGATATTTAATGGTGTTACCATCTCTGGATCTCCAACTGTCAGCATCCAGGGGGCTTACCAGAAACTGAACAGGACTAGTCATGTAAATAAAGTGGCTACACGAGCAGAGCAGAGGAATCCTGCAGGTGAGTAGCTCCCCACCTAGCTCTCAAATCCTGCCCACAATCTGTAGGATACAAGCCAAGAGAAGTTCTCACATATCTGGATGAGTGCAGCTCCAACAACAGTTAAGAAGCTTGAGAGCATTTGGGAATGAGCAGCTCACTAGATTGTCATTACATTCACAAACATTCCGTCCCTCCACCACCGATGTTCAGTAACAGCAACATCCTCAAGATGCATTGCAGGCATTTGCCAGATCTCCTCTCCCAGCATTTTTCAAAGCCATGAGCACTGTTGTTGGAAGAACAAGGGCAGCACAGATGGAAACACTCCTATCTGCAAGTTCTTTAAGAATCTCATTATCCACAATTGGAAATATATTGCTGTTCCTTCAGTGTTGCTAGGTAAAATTTTGGAACTCTTTCCCTAATGATTATGGGTATACTTGCCAAGTAAGATGCTGCAGTTCAAGAAAGTGGCCAGGAAACACCTTCTCAAGAGCAATTTGAGATGGACAGTTAACGCTGGTTTGACCCACAATGCCAGAATTCAGTGAATTTAAAAAAAATGTAATAATTATTCTGTAGTATAAAGTGTGCTCAGGTGTTTCTGTGATAGCTTGGACTGGTCAAAGACATGTGTGGTTTTTTAAGATAACAAAGTGTGAAGCTGGATAAACACAGCAGGCCAAGCAGCATCTTAGGAGCACAAAAGCTGATGTTTCGGGCGCAGACCTTTTCATCTGATGAAGGTTTAGGCCCGAAATGTCAGCTTTTGTGCTCCTAAGATGCTGCTTGGTCTGCTGTGTTCATCCAGCTCCACACTTTGTTATCGCGGATTCTCCAGCATCTGCAGTTCCTATTATCTTTGTTTTTTAAGACTTAGTACTGTACTGCAACAGGTGGTGCCATTCCCATAAGCCTACTAAGAGAGCTTGAATGGATGCTTATTGTTCTGTTTAATTTTTGGTCTTTCCTGCCAGGGTGTTTTGGGATTGGCAGTTAAAGCTCTGTCTTTTCAGCAACTTGCAAGTATTTCCATCAAAACCTAGTAGCAGTCCCTTGTGAAGCAAGTAATGTTCCCATTTAAAATTGTTTTTCTTAGAGATTTGGCATTCAGAAATAATTTCTGTTTGTATTCCCAATTTCATTATTTCTTAATTTTATTGCCAGCCTGAGGGTCTCAAATACAACTGACATTTGATGATGGAATGACTTATTTTAGGATTAATGGTCACTTATTATCTGACCCCTGTGACTGAATTAGAATAGGAAGAAAATGAAAGTGATCTACAGCTCTCCCTCAGTAGAGGTTTCGATTTAGGCTATACTCAGAGCTTGGCTATTAAATGTTCTGTGTGATCTGATATCAAGCTGTTTAACCTAAGAAGATTACAGGTTTGATTCCAGATCTGTGTTCAGTTAATCGTTCTCAACCCAAGCAGCATTTAGGGTTCTGCAAATATCTGCCATGTCCTAGGCTGACTGGGAAAGAGAGAACTTGTGTTTATATCGTACTGCATGACCTCAGTGTGTCCCAAGGCACTTCACAGCCAATTAAATACTATTTGAAGTACAGCCACTGTTGTAACGTAGGAAATTGTGGTTGCCATTTTGCAGACCTCAAGCTCTCAAAAAGCTTTTCAATAAACAACCAAAGGCTGGGCATCAGGAGTAAAATTAATGTAGTGACCTGTGTCTGGCTGCTGTCCAGTGATTCTTGCAGGACACAAGATGAAAAGTAAAGGAGAACTGGGTTGGTTTTTGTGTTTAAACTGCAGCTTGGGCCAGGTTCCGGCGGTTCTGGCCTTGTCCTGGGGTCAGTAAGGCCAGAGTCTGCATGGGTTTCCTCCGGGTGCTCCGGTTTCTTCCCACAGTCCAAAGATGTGCAGGCTAGGTGGATTGGCCATGCTAAATTGTCCATAGAGTTCAGGGATATGTAGATTAGGTGGGTTATAGGGGGATGGGCCTGGGTGGGATGCTCTGAGGTTTGGTGTGGACTTGTTGTGCCAAAGGGCCTGTTTCCACACTGTAGGGATTCTGTAAATCACATGACACCAGGTTTTAGTCCAACAGGTTTATTTGAACACACAAGCTTCCGGAGCATAGCCCCTTCATCAGGTGAAGGCGCAGTGCTGTGAAAGCTTGTGTTTTCAAACAAACCTGTTAGACTATGACCTGGTGTCATGTGATTTCTGACCTAGGTCAGGTTGGCAGTATTTAGTCATGCAGTTGCTTGTGGGACTTTGTCATACAATACTGGTGCTGTGCCCACCTACATCAGGGACATTCAACCTGTATCTGTAACGCTATGCACTTTTCTCAAGAACTGATGTTGAGGTTTCCAGAGCCCAGTCAGTGCATTCCTGTTTGTGCCTGTACCTCTTTCATTTACTGCTATGACCTATTTGAATGCTGAAAGGGCTGAATGTTCAGGAAGGATTGTTCTTAGCACTCTTGAATCACCATGGGATGAATTCTAAGTCCAAATGCCAAGGTCTCTTAGTTTGAATAGCATGAGATATCGGCGCCTTAGTAGAAACAGTGATTTCCATTTTGAGGCTCAATGATAAACATCTTCAGCCATAAAATTAAGGCACATATGTCAATACAGTAGGGACTACAGTTCAAAGCATTTAATTATATTTTGAGCAGTTTGGGACAGTATATGCTATACTGCACTGTGCTTTGACAGTAAATTGAGGGCAAAATAATTTTCCATGAAGCAGACAGACCTACTTGTGCCTCATTGTTTCCACTTTCAGCAACAGTAAGCCCATCTGTACAGACCCTGTGCCAATGTTATGAGCCGTAAGTAGGTACAGCAGTAGCAGTTTGTTTCGTGGACCTTTCCAGAAAAGCAATCATCACCAAGGTTGGAATTTGTTTTAATAACAACAGAAAATGCAGGGTCTGCTTAGCAGGCAGCATCTTTGGAGAGAGAAGTGGAATTAATCTTTCAGATCAATGACATTTCATTTCAATTGAGTTGTTAGGAAGCCATTTGGCAAAGACCACACCGGTGGTCAGCCTTGTGACTTAACAGCTTTGAAAATAAATTTTGAAATTACATATAGAGAATCCTATTTACTCTGAAGTTACGTCTGCCAGTCTTTCTGCACTTAAAAAAAACCTAAAGCCTGAAGAAAGCCAGTTTATCTTCCCTAATCATTTGCTGTAAACTTTTAAGCAATATGTCAAAGACTTTATAATTGGAAACCAATTAGTCTATATCTCCTGCAAGGAAGTGGGAAACACTTGAAAAAGATAGAGGTCAAGTAACAACAAGTCCTGACTCCCGTGTGGACACTGTTTTCCATTCTACCCCTAATACTAATTTATCTTTTGTATCTGTTTGCATGTGTGCTAAGAGTATTAACAAGTAGAGCTACATGTCAGCAGTTCACGATTGTTTACCTGTAGCTGGAGTCCATTTGTTTGTCATAAACAGTAATTCTTCTTAAGTATAAAAATCTGGTTTGTGCTTTGTCAATCTGGGCCTTAAAAGCACAAATAATATGGAGAATTTAGTGTACTTTTATAAAATATTTAACTTCTGTGATGGCTCTGGGAATAGCAGGGCTTGATTTCCAGCGTGCTGTCCCAGTGAAGCGAGACATATCCTTGAACTGATTAGCTTCCTCAAAGATTTAAGAAGGCAGCAATGAGTCACGGACACTGAGAGTTTGAAGTCACATGAATGTTGGCCAGGGTAAGGATGGCAGGCTTCCTTCCCCAGGAATCAGAGATTTTTACAACGATTGCCAGTTGTCATGGCTGCCATTACTAAAACTAGCTTTATGTTCCAGGATTATTAATTCCAATCTAAATTACATCCACTAATGTGCTGGGATTTGAACCTGTGTCCCCAGAGCATTGATTTTGATTTGTGGGCTGCTAGTCTAGTGAAATTATCACTGCTGTCCCAAACCACCCCTGCTCCACTGATGTTATATAGGATTTGCAGCACAGAAACAGGCCCAACTTGAGTATTTAGGTATTTATGCTCCACAAGAAACTCATCCAAACTTACTTTATCTAAACCTATCACATACTCCTCTTTTCCTTCCCCTTCTATAGTCTCCTTAAATGCATTTATGCTATTCAACCACCCCATGTAGTAGACGTCAACATAATTCCTTTATTTCACAAGCACTTTGTGAGATGTTCTCAAGGGCTACTGTTTTGATTTCAAGGGATTTTTTTTATTTTCAGGAGCTCCTTTTTCATTCCCACAAAATCTATGATTAGGTTTTGCAGTCAAGTGGTAACATTGTCAAATTGCCGAAGGTAGCCATGGGGAAAAATTCATGGAGTATCCTTAGTGAAGTAGAATTTGGTAAAAACCAAAAGAACTGCAAATGCTGTAAATCAGAAACAAAAACAGAAGTTGCTGGAAAAGCTCAGCAGAACTGGCAACATCTGTGAAGAAAATTTCCTCAGAGGGGTCACTGGACTCAAAACATTAATTTTGATTTCTCTTCACAGATGCTGCCAGACCTGCTAAGCTTTTCCAGCAACTATGGTAGAATTTGGTATTCATTTTGAGGGGGAGAAACTTGGACCAGAAACAACTCTCTTAAAGTTAAATAATTAATTACAAAGATAAAAGGACTGAGTTAGCTGGGGTGGATTGGGAAAGAAGCTTAAAACGGCAAAAACAGTTGAGGAACAATGGCAAACATTTTAAGAAAACAGTTCATGGCTTAGAAGAAAGATATATCCTAGTGAGAAAGAAATATTCTAGAAGAGAATAATCAATGAAGTTATGGATAACATCAGATTGAAAGCTTACAGTGTGGCAAATATTTTTGTTAAGCCAGACGATTGGGAAAATTTTAAAGACCAACAAAAACGGACCAAAAAAAAAAGAGGGAGAAGTTAAACTTTGAGAATAAACCAGCAAATAATATCAAGATGGACCAAAAGAGCTTCTTTAAATAAATAAAAAGAATGAGAGAGGCCACTGTTCTATGTTAGTGAAATGTGAGGCTGGATGAACACAGCAGGCCAAGCAGCATCTCAGGAGCACAAAAGCTGACGTTTCGGGCCTAGACCCTTCATCAGAGAGGGGGATGGGGTGAGGGTTCTGGAATAAATAGGGAGAGAGGGGGAGGCGGACCGAAGATGGAGAGAAAAGAAGATAGGTGGAGGGGAGTGTATAGGTGGGGAGGTAGGGAGGGGATAGGTCAGTCCAGGGAAGACGGACAGGTCAAGGAGGTGGGATGAGGTTAGTAGGTAGGAGATGGAGGTGCAGCTTGGGATGGGAGGAAGGGATGGGTGAGAGGAAGAACAGGTTAGGGAGGCAGAGACAGGTTGGACTGGTTTTGGGATGCAGTGGGTGGGGGGGAAGAGCTGGGCTAGATGTGTGGTGCAGTGGGGGGAGGGGACGAACTGGGCTGGTTTTGGGATGCGGTGGGGGAAGGGGAGATTTTGAAGCTGGTGAAGTCCACATTGATACCATATGGCTGCAGGGTTCCCAAGCGGAATATGAGTTGCTGTTCCTGCAACCTTCGGGTGGCATCATTGTGGCACTGCAGGAGGCCCATGATGGACATGTCATCTGAGGAATGGGAGGGGGAATGGAAATGGTTTGCGACTGGGAGGTGCAGTTGGTTATTGTGAACCGAGCGGAGGTGTTCTGCAAAGCGGTCCCCAACCCCACCACACCCGGCACCTTCCCCTGCAACCACAGGAAATGCTCCACCGCATCCCAAAACCAGCCCAGTTCATCCCCTCCCCCCACTGCACCACACAGCCAGCCCAGCTCTTCCCCTCCACCCACTGCATCCCAAAACCAGTCCAGCCTGTCTCTGCCTCCCTAACCTGTTCTTCCTCTCACCCATCCCTTCCTCCCACCCCAAGCCGCACCCCCATCCCCTACCTACTAACCTCATCCCACCTCCTTGACCTGTCCGTCTTCCCTGGACTGACCTACCCCCTCCCTACCTCCCCACCTATACTCTCCTCTCCACCTGTCTTCTTTTCTCTCCATCTTCGGTCCGCCTCCCCCTCTCTCCTTATTTATTCCAGAACCCTCACCCCATCCCCTTTTCTGATGAAGGGTCTAGGCCCGAAACGTCAGCTTCTGTGCTCCTGAGATGCTGCTTGGCCTGCTGTGTTCATCCAGCCTCACATTTTATTATCTTGGATTCTCCAGCATCTGCAGTTCCCATTCATCACTGTTCTATGTTCTTTGTTTAACTCAAATCTGAAAAGTGCTTTTCATTTCTAGTTATAATAACTTTACTTGTTTCACTTATTTTACATAATTTCACATGCACTGCCCATTTTTCTCAACTCAGTATAAAACTGGATGTGAGTTTGCTCGCTGAGCTGGAAGGTTAGTTTTCAGACGTTCGTCACATTTTTATTTGAAAAAAATATACTTTATTCATAAGATGTACAAAAAATAAAACATTTATACACCTACCCAGTCATGCAAGCCGCTCCGGGTTACCCAGGGGGTACGTACACCAACTAAAGGAAAAAAAAACAAAAGAAGAAAAAAAAACAAAGCAAAGAAAATGCCCTGGCAGTCGTCACCCCGCACAGTCCCAGTTGGCCCCCTGACCAGTTGGGGAAGGCGCCAGCTGGGCCCAGTTACCAGATAGGGCCCTTTTTTCTATTCTGGACGAGGGGTTTCATGTCGTGGTCTTTCCCCACTGCGCCTTGGCGGCGGCTGCCCCAAGCTTTAGCGCGTCCCTCAGCACGTAGTCCTGGACCTTGGAGTGCGCCAGTCTGCAACATTCGGTCGGGGTCAGTTCTTTCAGCTGGCAGACCAGCAAGTTGCAGGCAGACCAAAGAGCATCTTTCACAGCATTGATGGGCCTCCAGGCGTAGTTGATGTTGGTCTCTATGTGCGTCCCAGGAAATAGCCCGTAGAGCACGGAGTCCCGCGTCACGAAGCTGCTTGGGACGAACCTCGACAAATACCACTGCATTCCCCCTCCAGACCTCCTGCACATAGGCACACTCCAGAAGGAGGTGATCGACAGTCTCGTCCCCCCCCCCCCCCCCCTGCAGCCGCCTCGAGGGCAGCGTGCGGTGGTGCAGAGATTCGGGGCATGCATAAAGGATCTCACTGGCAGAGCCCCTCTCACCGCCAGCCAAGCAATGTCCTTGTGCTAGTTTGAGAGTTCTGGCGATGCCTCATTCTGCCAAATGACTTTGGCAGTCGGCGTGGGGAACCACTCGACGGGATCCACACTCTCCTTTTCCCGAAGGGTCTCGAGGATACTACGTGCTGACCACTGCCTGACGTCCTTGTAGTCAAAGGTGTTTCCCTTCAAAAATTTCTCCACAAAGGACAGGTGGTATGGGACAGTCCAACTACTCGGAGCGTTCTGCGGCAACGAGGCCAGGCCGTTCCTTCACAACACTGGGGACAGGTAGAACCTCAGTAAGTAGTGACACTTGGTGTTTGCGTACTGAGGATCTACACACAGCTTGATGCAGCCGCACACAAAGGTAGCCGTCAGGGCGAGGGTGGCGTGCGGTACGCCCTTTCCCCCATTTTCCAGGTCTTTGTACATGGTGTCCCTGCGGACCCGGTCCATCCTCGACCCCCAAATGAAGTGGAAGATGGCCCGGGTGACTGCAGCGATGCAGGTCCAGGGAATAGGCCAGGCCTGCGCCACATACAACAGTACCGAAAGCCCCTCGCACCTGACAACCAGGTTCTTACCCGTGATGGAGAGGGACCGGAGCGTCCACCTGCCCAGCTTCTGCTTCAGTTTGGTGATACGCTCCTCCCAAGTCTTAGTGCATGCCTCAGCTCCACCGAACCAAACACCCAGCACCATCAGGTAGTCTGTCCTGACGGTGAAGGGGATGAAGGAGCGGTCGTCCCAGTTCCCGAAGAACATGACCTCGCTCTTACCCCTATTGACTTTGGCACTCGAGGCCCGTTCAAACTGGCTGCAGATGTCCAACAGCCTACTCACCGACTGACGATGGGTGCAGAAGACGGCGACGTCATCCATGTACAGGGAGGTCTTGACCCAAAGGCCTCCACTGCCTGGAATAGTCACGCCCTTCAGGCTCACGTCCTTCCTGATGGATGCGGCGAAGGGCTCCACACAGCACACGAACAAGACAGGAGAGAGTGGGCAGCCCTACCTGACTCCAGATCTGATCGGAAAACTGTCCGATTCCCACCCGTTGATTGAGACTGCGCTAATGATGTTGACATAGAGCAGCCGGATCCAATTGCGGATGCCCCCCCCAAACCCCAATTTGGAGAGGACATCCCTCATGTAAGCATGAGAGACCCTGTCGAAGGCCTTCTCCCGATCCAGGCCGACGAGGCAGGTATCCGCCCGCCTGCCCTGCACGTTGGAGATCGTATCCCTGATGAGCGCGAGGCTCTCAGCCATCTTCCTGCCCGGCACAGCACAGGTTTGGTCAGGGTGAATCACTGACTCCAGGACAGACCTGACCCGGTTGGCTATGACCTTGGCCAGGGTTTTGTAGTCCACGTTCACTAGTGAAATGGGACGCCAATTCTTAATTTCTTCCCTCTCCCCCTTCCTCTTGAGGGTGATGATGCCCTTCCTCATGGACTTGCATATTTCCCCTGCCCGAAGCGCGCTATCATACACCTCCAGCAGGTCCTGGCCGACCAGGCCCCACAGAGCGGAATACAGCTCGACCGGTAAGCCGTCGCTCCCGGGAGTCTTATTCCTCTCTGAGGACTTGAGGGCTCTGGTCAGCTCGACCAGGGATATCGGCCGGTCCAGCCACTCCCTTGTGCCGTCGTCTAAGACCTCCGTGATAGATGACAGGAACGACTCGGAGGCTGTGCAGTCCGTGGGCTTCGTGTTGTACAGTCTGGCATAGAAGGATCTGCTGATCCTCAAAATGTTGGGCAGAGACGACGTCACCGAGCCGTCGTCCTCCTTCAGCCGGTCTAAGCACAGAGCTCTTTGTGCACCTTCTGAAAGAAGAAACGCGAGCACATCTCGTCCTGCTCCACGGATCGGACCCAGGACCGGAAGATTATCCTGGAGGCCTCCGCGGCGAAGAGCGAGGCTTGCTGGCCCCTCACCTCGCGGAGGTCCTCTGTGACATTGTCCCCCATCAACTGCAGAAGGAGCAGGTTCTGCACCCTTTGTTGGAGTTGCGACAGCTTTCCCCGCCTCTCTCGCCTTCCAAACACCCTTGAGGACAAAGAAAATCTTGATGTTCTCCTGCACCGTCTCCCACCAGTAGCCCGGAGACTCAAAGAGGGGTTTCACGGTTCTCCAATGGGCGTACTCCCTCTTAAGCTCCTCGACGTTCTCTGGGGTCAACAGAGTAGCGTTGAGCTTCCACGTCCCCTTGCTGGCCGGCTGGTCGTCCTGTAAGTGACAGTCGGCCAGCAGGAGGCAGTGGTCAGAGAAGAACACCGACTCGACGCTGGAGGACCTGACCGAGGACGCCCGTGACACAAACAGGAAGTCTATCCTTGAGCGATTAGACCCGTCTGGCCGCGACCAGGTGTACCTCCGCTGCACTTCGTCTGCAGGGGTGCTGAAGACGTCAAGCAGCTTGGCGTCCTTCACCGTTCCCATCAGGAATCTGGACGTGACGTCCAGTTGACTCCCCCCACCCGCTGTCCCCACGCCGGATCTTCCATCTGCATCAATGATGCAGTTGAAGTCTCCGCCTAGGATGACCGGCCTGGACGTAGCCAGCAGGGGTGGAAGCTGCTACAGGACGGCCAACCGCTCACTCCGCACCGTGGGGGCGTACACGTTGATCAGCTTCAGGGGAGCGTTTCTGTAAGTGATGTCAGCCATAGGAGGCACCTCCCCACCACCTCCTGAACGAGAGATGGTGAAGTCGCGCCCCCGCAGCAGAATAGCCAGGCCTGAGGAGCGACAGTCGTTACCCCCCGACCAGATTGAAGGCCCACAGGTCCAGGCGCCGGACCATTTCCCGTACCTGCCGAGCTGCGGTATCCCGCACTCCTGCAGAAACAGGAGGTCTGCCTTGACGGTGGTCAGGTGGGCCAACGTGGACACACATCTTGCGGTGGACTTGACACTGCGCGCATTAATGCTCGCAACCCGTACCCCCATTGTGGGCAGTGAGCACAGTACCACCCCCCACCCAAGTCCAAGGTCCAGCCCCTCCATCTGTCCCTTCATGCCCATTGCCCGGGCTAACTGCTGGACGCCCTCCAGGCTCAGGAAACCGTCCGTGCTGCCTTCTCGGTGGCATCCCCCTGTCGGGGGTACGGAGGCAGGAGAGTCCGGCTCTGGGGAAGGCTGGGGACGCGCTGTTTCCTCCTTCCCGCCTGGAAGTTCCAGGGGGCCCTCCAGGGCCCCAGTGGCACGTGACTGGGTGTCGGAGCGAGCCTCAGGACGCCTCCCATCACCTGGAAGTGGGGTGCGGCTTTCCTTCTCCCTTGAGATCTTTGAGATTCCAAGTGCAGTCTAACCAAAGTTTTATAGAGCTGCAACAAGATCACACGACTCTTAAACTCAATCCCCCTGTTAATGAAAGCCAAAACACCATATGCTTTCTTAACAACCCTGTCCACTTGGGTGGCCATTTTAAGGGATCTATGTATCTGCACACCAAGATCCCTCTGTTCGTCCACACTGCCAAGAATCCTATCCTTAATCCTGTACTCAGCTTTCAAATTCGACCTTCCAAAATGCATCACCTCGCATTTATCCAGGTTGAACTCCATCTGCCACCTCTCAGCCCATCTCTGCATCCTGTCAATGTCCGCTGCAGCCTACAACAGCCCTCTATACTGTCAACGACACCTCCAACCTTTGTGTCGTCTGCAAACTTGCTGATCCATCCTTCAATCCCCTCATCCAAGTCATTAATAAAAATTACAAACAGTAGAGGCCCAAGGACAGAGCCCTGTGGAACACCACTCGCCACTGACTTCCAGGCAGAATATTTTCCTTCTACTACCACTCACTGCCTTCTGTTGGCCAGCCAATTCTGTATCCAGACAGCTAAGTTCCCGAATATCCCATTCCTCCTGACCTTCTGAATGAGCCTACCATGGGGAACCTTATCAAATGCCTTACTGAAGTCCATATACACCACATCCACAGCTCGACCCTCATCCACTTTTTTAGTCACATCCTCAAAGAACTCGATAAGGTTTGTGAGGCATGACCTGCCCCTCACAAAGCTGTGTTGACTGCATTTGATCAAGCCATGCTCTTCCAGATGGTCATAAATCCTATCCCTCAGAATCCTTTCTGACACCTTGCAGACGACAGACGTGAGACTTACTGGTCTGTAATTGCTGGGGATTTCCCTATTTCCTTTCTTGAAGAGAGGAATTACATTTGCCCCTCTCCAGTCCTCAGGTACGACTCCAGTGGAGAGCGAGGATGCAAAGATCCTCGCAAGTGGCAAAGCAATTGCATTTCTCGCTTCCCAAAGCAGCCAAGGACAAATCTGGTCCGGGCCTGGCGACTTGTCAATCTTAATGTTTGACAAAATTTTCAGCACATCAGCTTCCTCTATCTCTATCCATTCCAGCATGCACACCTGCTCTTCAAAGGTGTCATTCACTACAAAAGTTAGTGGGGTCCTTGCAGGGCCCTGGTGCCTTCCTCTCCTCGGGGTGTGGGGGCTGGCCCCGCGTTGCCCCTGCCGGCGACCTGGGCGTAGGTGGTCCTCTGCCGCAGGCATTCCCTGTAGAGGTGGTCCGCTTCCCCGCCAAGGTTGCAGCTTTTTTCTTGTGTGCAATCCTTTGCAAGGTGTCCCTCCTCCCTGCAGATGGTGGCTTTGCAGTCGGCCGCCATGTGACCTGACCTACCACAGGCATGGCAGACTTTAGGGGTTGCCCTGCGTAGGTCAGGTAGCCCTTGCTCCCGCAGATCGCGAAGCTGGGTGGTGGGTGTACAATGTTCCTGTCCGCGCCCGTCCTCAGCATCACCTTGACCTGCCTCTTACTCGTCCAGATGCCAAAGGGGTCCATGATGTCAGTTAGGTCCCCTTCCACCTTCACGTACCTTCCGAGGAAGGTCAGGACATCAACTGCTGGCACGTGCGGGTTGTACATGTGTACAGTCACCATACGGCTCCTCCGCGCTGGCATCATGAACAGCAGGACAGCGGTCATTACCGAGAGGGGTCCCTCACCTCCTTTCTCCCTGAAAACCTCCAGGAAGCGCTCGCAAAGCTTGGCACTCCTGAAGGTTACATTGTAAAAACCTCCTCCGGGGAAATCCTGCAGGCAGTAAATGTCCACAGCAGCGAACTTGCAGCAGTCCAACAGGACCCTCTTCACGAAGAAGGTGCGGTCCACAGGCGCACCTTCATCCACCTTCTTCACGGAAATACGGATGGTGTTCCGGACCCCCTGACCTCGGGCACGAGCTCTTGCCGCTGCCATCGTTGCAGGTAGGCTGCTCCCCTCAACCAGCGTTAGGCCGAAGCCAGCATTAAGATCCACCGGTTGCAAGGGTGCACAGCCAACCGGACGCCTTCCTTCAACCTCCAACACGGCGCTCTCCTCCTCGCGGTCCACAGAAGAGTGGGTCTTTATTTTGTTCCAGATGTAAGCTGGTTCACTGAGCTGGAAGGTTTGTTCCCAGATGTTTTGTCACTTTTTTTTATTTGAAAAAATATGCTTTATTCATAAGCTGTACAAAAAATAAAACATATTTATACACCTACCCAGTCATGCAAGCTGCTCCGGGTTACCCAGAGGGTACGTACACCAACTAAAGGCAAAAAAAAAACAAACAAAGAGGAAAAAAAAACAAAACGAAGAAAATACCCTGACAGTCATCACCCTGCACAGTCCCAGTTGGCCCCCTGCCCAGTTGGGGAAGGCGCCAGCTGGGCCCAGTTACCAGATAGGGCCGTTTTTTCTATTCTAGACAAGGGGTTTCATGTCGTGTTCTTTCCCCACCGCACCTTGGCGGCAGCTGCCCCAAGCTTTAACGCGTCCCTCAGCACATAGTCCTGGACCTTGGAGTGTGCCAGTCTGCAACATTCGGTCGGGGTCAGTTCCGGATGTTTTGTCACCATTCTAGGTAACATCATCGGTGAGCCTCCGGTGAAGTGCTGGCGTTATGTCCCGCTTTCTATTTATCTGGTTAGGTTTCCTTGGGTTGGTGATGTCATTTCCTGTTCATTTTCTCAGTGGGGATGGTAGATTGATTTGGAGCCAATGTGTTTGTTGATGGGTTAGGGTTACCATCCCCCCTGAGAAATAGAACAGGAAATGACATCACCAACCCAAGGAAACCTAACCAGATAAATAGAAAGCGGGACATAACACCAGCGCTTTGTCGGAGGCTCAATGATGATGTTACCTAGAATGGTGACGAAACGTCTGAAAACTAACCTTCCAGCTCAGCGAGCAAACTCACATCCAGAACCTCAACCTGAGCTACAAATCTTCTCAAAACTCGCTGTCAATATAAAACATTTGGATGACCTGAAGTTTGTAAAGGTGGGTGTGGAGTATAAAGGTGGCATTTTGAACCAGAATGCGTTGTGGTAATAGGTAAATAAAAAAAAAATGTCATGAGGCCGCTGTGAAAGTAAGCTACTTGGAAAATAAAGCTGGTGATATAATGGGGAATCTAGGAGTTGAATAAATAAACTAAAGAACTGCGGATGCTGGAAATTTGAAGCAGCAGCAGCAATTCAGCAGGGCTGGCATTAACCGAACCAGTTCCACGGTGTTACTGGACGTCAAATGTTAACTTTGTTTTCTCTTCACAGATGTTGCCAGACTTGCTGAGTTTCTCTTGCAATTTCTGTTTGAGTTGAATAAATACTTTTCTTAGTCTCCATATAGGAGACAGTAATAGCATTTCAAAAATACAAAATAATCAAGTGGTAAAAGAGGAAGAAGAAATAGATGCAATAGCTATCATGAAATGCTAGGGAACTTAATGGGACTAAAGATGAATATGTCACTGGACCTGAAAAACTTTAAAGAAGGAGCTATGGAGATAATGGCAGTAATCTTCGAAGGGTCCTTAGATTCTGGAAAAACCATGGAGAATTGGAAAACTGCCAATGTAACTCCTTTGGAGATAGTAAGAACTGCAGATGCTAGCCTCAGAGATAACACAGTGTGGAGCTGGAGGAACACAACAGGCCAGGAAGCATCAGAGGAGCAGGAAAGCTGACGTTTCAGGTTGTTACTGCTCCCGTGATGCGGCCTGGCCTGTTGTGTTCCTCCAATGTAACACCTTTATTTGAAAAGGGTAGGAAACAAAACTGTAGACTAGTTAGCTTAACGTATGATTTGGAAAATGTTAGAATCTAAAAGTTGTAATAGCAAAGCATTTAGAAATGCATGAGCAGAAGCAGCATTGCTTCATCAAGGTGAAATCATGCTTGACAAATTTATTGGAATTCTTTGAGGAGGTAACAGCTGGACTAAAGAGAAACAGAGGACATAAGGCATTTGATAAGATGCCATACACCCGGCTACTTCATAAGAACCCATGGTGTTGGGGCTAGAACATTAGCAGGGATAGAAGATTGGCTAACGATTAGAGAGTTGGGATAAGAGGGGCGTTTTCAGGATGGCAACTTGTAACTGTTGATAAAATAGAATAGCTTTTATTGTCACGTACTCAATGAGTATAGTGAAAAGTTTACATGTCACCAACTACAGTGCCAACTTAGATACAAAACTACCTAGGCACAGCTTCTTTAGTTACAAGATTTTGAACAATGCAGAAATTAAATGCCCAGCATTACAGAAATAAAAGTTCAATACAACAGACTACACTGGCACCTAGCTTCCAGTCTGCACCAGGGTCTGGCTGCACACCGCACCAGCAACACGCCATGCTGGGAGACCACTGCAGGAGGCCACTGTGCCAGGCTGTGAGGTTGTCACACACAGATGTGTTGCACAGATCACTGCTGGCGCCACAATTACTCACAATATAAATGACTTGAATGAAGGAAACAAATGTACTATTGCTTAGTAGATGACACAGCGAAACAGTTGGCAAGGCTTGTGGTGAGGATGCCATGAGGAGTTTGCAGAGATAAAGATAAGTTATATGTGGGTAACAAAGTTTATAATGCAGGGAAATGTGACGTTTTGCACTTTGGCAGGCAAAATAGAGGAACTGAATATTATTTAAATGCTGAAAGCAATGTCGCACAGATCGATTTGGGAGCCCTTGTACATAAATCACAAAAAGCTGGCATCCAATTTGACTAGATAATGGGGAAGGCAAGTGGAGTGTTGGTCTTAATTTCAAAGTGAATGGAGTATAAAAATAGGGAAGTCTTGCTAAAACCAGATGAATAATTAATCTTAGGTTACACTTAGAATAATGTGAACAATTTGATTCTCATATCTAAGGAAAGATATACCAGCATTGAAGGCAATCCAGAGAAGGTTCATAGGTTGGTTCCAGGAATAGAAGGATTATTTTTATGAGGAGAGATTGAGTAGGTTATGCTTGTACACATTGGAGTTGAGAAGAATGAGAGGAAATCTTATTGAAACATTTCAGACTTTTAGGGAGCTTAACAGGGTAGAGATTGTTTCTTCTGTGAGAGAGTCTGGGATCTGAGGCAGCATTTCGGGGTAAAATTCTTTGATTGCAGAGGCCTGTAGCTGCTAGGTTAATGAGTATAATCAAGGCTGAGATAAGACATTTTTACTCAGGGAATCAAAGCTTATGGGACAAAGGCAGGAAAGTGGAATTGAGCGTTATTGGATAAGCCATGATCTCTAAATGGTGTAGCAGACTTAATGGTTTGAATGGCATACTTTTGCATGCTGTATGTCTTATGGTCAATATCCCACCCTTATTAAAACTAAATGTAGCAACAGTTTAAACTTCCTGTTCCCTGAACATTACAGTACTCACAAATTGCTTAGTCCAAATAGATACAGCTAAAAAACGGGTTTGACAACAATAGTTAAATGCATACCCTAGGTAAAAACGATGGAAAATTAGTACTGATACAGAATAATACTTTGTATGACTAAATAAAACATATAATTCGTAAATAGTTTCCTGAAAAGTTTTGTAAAATTTGCATGGAGAAATCTGATGACATCTGCATTAACAATTTGCAGATCATCTTAGTTCTTTGTATTCTATGCCCTATATACAGGAAGTATTTAAATCCTCAGCTGCACTGATTGCCTCTCCTTTTATAGAAATTTCTCCTGTCTTCCCTCTCCTGTTAGGATGTGGGCATTGCTGGCTGGACATCATTTATTGCCCGTTCCTAATTGCCTAGAGGAGAGATAGGAGTCAACAATATTGCTGTGGGACTGAAGTCACTAATAGGTTAGAGCAGATAAGGACAGCAGTCTCCTTCCCTGAAGGAATTAGTGAACAAAATGGGTTTTTCCGACAGTTGACGATCGTTTCATAGCTCTCATTAATTACAGACTCTTAATTACAGATTTATTTTATTGAAGTTACGTTTCAGCATCTGTCACGGTGGATGAACCAGGGTCCCCAGAACATATTTGTAATTCTGTTTGTTATGGTTTCTGGATATCATTAGTCCCTTCTTTTCATCCAGCACTATGACTGATCCTTTCCCATTGACCTGGTTTCCTGTGTTAATGCCTAGTTCAGGGCTTCCCAAATGTTATTCCATTGTGGGTTGGTTGGGGGTATTGCTGAGAGTTGCAAGAGCAATGAGAGGGAAGTTATGTTATTTTGGAAGTTCTGAACTTTGCAATTCTTCCATTGCTACCTGTCACTTCCCTCCCCACCCTTCCACTCACCATCTCCCTCCTGATGCTGGAAATCTCTGCCTTTTTGTCTGCACAAGTGCAGTGAATATCATTGGATCAAATGCAGGGCAGCAGAATGGAGACCTGCTGCAGAAGTTCTGGCAACTAGACAGACTTCTGCCATGGAGTACGTTTAGTTGTTGTCATTCTGAAAGTGGCTTTTTACAAAAGTTTAATGAGGCTGCTTCACAGCGGTCATAATGGTGTCAGATCGTGCAACCTCAAAGTGTTGGTATGCGAACCCATCGGGATGACGACGCATGATTTGGGAACCCCTGCTTAACTCCAATAGTGATTCCAGAGTGTCTGAACCAGGTGTGTATAAATAAAAGCAAGATTTCTCTGATTGTCTCTCAACAGCAACATGTATAGCACTCTAATGAAACATCCCACGGTGCTTCGTAGGACAGCTATTAAATTGGGAGATATTAGGTTAGACAACTAAAAGCTTGCTCAAAGAGTTAGCTTTTAAGGAATGTCATAAAGAAGGAAGTAAAGGAAATTGGTGTAGAGAAGATATTCTAGAGCTTAGGGCTTAAGGGACTGAAGGCACATACACCACTGGTGGAGCAGTTAAGATTGGGTTGCATAGAAAAGCCACAATTAGAGGAATGCAAATGTTTCATAGGATTATGTGCATTGGGGAATTTACAGAAAGGAAGGGGCAAAGCCATTTAGTAATAAATCATTTTATATATGGAATGGAGACTGACGGGAAATTGAATAAAGAACTCAGTACATGAAATGTTTGAGTTCTGATTTTCCTCCACAGATGCTACCAGACCTGCTAGCTTTTACCGGCAATTTCTGTTCTTGTTTCAGAACATGGCGCACTTGTTTAATTGTTCACAGGGTCTGGGGCAGCTGGTGGATCACCATTTATTGCTAGTCCTTACTTGTCCAGAGGGCAGTTAGGAGTCAGCTGCATTACCATGGGTCTTCAGTCATGTAGGCCTGAACAGCTAAGATTCTCTTCTCTAAAGGATGTTAGTGAGCAAGGTGAGTTTTGAGAGCCACTACTGATTGTTGTAATCATTTGGCTAGCTTTTCTTTCCAGATTTTTATTCATTCACATTTTAGATCTGCTGTGGCTAGATTTAAGCCCATGACCCCAAACGTTAGCCAGAAGGTCTGGATTGCTTGTCCATTGACATTCCTCCTATGCCACTGCCTCTTCTGTCCTCATTTGCCTGAAAGAACAAATATAATGGGCATTGGCTGCATTAAATGTACTTGAATCTGTCCTGCTAGGGAGAATGCACATGCATTTGAGAGAATGAAGGAGAGATTTGCAGGAATACTTCCAGGATGAAAAACTTCAGCCAAGAAGATAAATTAGAGAGATTGGAAATGCTGTCTTTGAGGAAAAGGAGGAAAAGAAATCAAAAGTCCACTGGGCTTGAAACATTAATTCTACTTTCTCTCCACAGATGCTGCCAGACCTGCTGAGTTTCTCCAGCAATTTGCTTTTGTTGATGAAGAGAAGAACTCGAGATTTTTAAAATCATGAAGGAACTCTTCCTGCTCATACAAGATCAAGAATGGGAGGACGTAGATTGAAAGTGATTTGCAGAAGAATCAAATGTCATGTGAGAAAAATCTGTTTCACATGAATGGTTCTCCTTTGGAATAAGCTATTTGGAAGTGTGGTGGAGGCAGGTTCAATTGAGGCAGTCAACTTACATTAATCATCCAATATGCAAGAGTTTTGGGAAAATGCAGGAGAATGATACTGAGAGAGTTTGGAGAGCTGGTGCAAACAAGATGGGCTGAATAGCTTGTTTCTCCGCTCCATGGCTTCTGTGATTCGGTGATAATATCTAGCTCATTTGAAATAAACTGTAAGGGAGGGAGTGGCATAGTGCTAATGTCATTACATTAGTAATTCAGAAACCAGGTTAATGATTTGGGGATCATGGGTTTGAATGTCACCATGGCAGATGGTGAAATTTGAATTCTTTATAATTCTGGAATGAAGGCTAGCCTAATGGTGACCATGTAATTGCTGTCAATTATAATAAAAGCCCATCTGATTCACCAATGCCCTTTAAGGTAGAAGATCTGTTATCCTTAACTGGTTTGGCCTACATATGACTCTGGACCCACGGCAGTCTTTGTATCTTGATTGCTGTCAGGGCATTTAGAGATGTACAATAAATTGGCTTGCTGAGCCAATGATGCCTTCATCACATGAATGAATTTTTAAGGTAGAGTATGATTTAATTTCCTTTGGATTGTAGCTCTTGTGGATAAATAGCTTGAATCATAGAATACTGCCCCGCAAATGTTGATAGAAATTCTATATAATAAATAGGAAATTTGTCTTATGTTGCCATATGAACCATGGAAATTATTCCTATAGCTGACAAATTTTACTGAGAGTCCTGTAGATGGCACTGCTGTCATTTAAGTGAACCCTTCAAATTCCCAGTGCGTTACCCAACTAAATCTTAATGACTTTGATTGGTATTTTCTTCTGTGTATTCCTCACCAAAATGGCCCTTGGATTCAGTATATATTTACAACATGTACATAAATAAATCAGTTGTAAAAAGTGTGCAAAAAAAATAAATGAGGAATCTATGGTACTGATTTTTCCAGGCCCTTGTTGGCAGGTTCTCTCGATAATGTGTCTATCCTCATTTTATAAAATTATATTTTAAGCCAATTTGGGCATTGCTGGATAGTTTTCCTCCTGGACGATTTGAACAAAATGTTAGAATTTCAAATAGCTTTGAATATTCAAAGAAAAATATGCTTTTAAATATGTCCTTTTATGTACTGTACTTCAATCTCTCCTTTATAACAGCGTTATTTATAAATATTGGTATGGGCACAGTGTAGAAATGATGTGAGATGTATTTAATAGATTTACAACAAAGTCACAGCACAGAAACAGGTCATTTGACCCATCAAACCTGTGCTACCTTTATACTCCACACAAAATTCTTTCCACCCTTCTTCGTCTCATTTTCTCACCGTGTACGTTATTTCTTTTTCACTCATGCATACTTACCTAGCGTCCAGGAATTGATCCATATTATTTCCCAGAATTGCTGCCAGTGCCATTGAGTTCCACATTCTAAGTAATCTCTGGGTAACAAATTTTCGAAGTACCTATAATTAGTTTTGGCTGGAAACTTGTGGAGATAATGGGTGTCTCAGCTGCTATGTCACATGGAAGGTCTGCTATATCTTGCGCCGATCAGGCTCTTAATATGCAGAAAGGCCTTTGGTGTCCTCCCACAGTAGGAGATCTGGGGAATAGGAAGCGGTTTGGAGTACAGGGGACTATCAGCACCTCTCTGCCCCTCACCCTGGGACCTATTGGCCAGTCAGAGAAGGATGCCAGTTCTTTTGTACTGAGTCTTGCCTTTGGGAAGGTTTGGCTGCTGCTGGTACTATATACAGCCAAATCTTCAGACTGAAAAGATTCCCAGGCACAGGAGAGTGATGTGGGGAAATAGGTTGGAAGGGAAGTTTATGGAGGGCAATGTTACACACTGGGCACTCCCCACAACCCTAGCTGTTCATGATGGCACATTCCTTGATTAGGCACTGAATGCCTCTGAATGAGGGTCCTTCAACCAACCCTGCAATTCTGCAAGTAAACACTCCGGCGTTTACAATTACTTCTGAGAAGGCAAGTTCCTTGTTCACCATAAAAGTTAATATCAGTGACAACAAGATAAAACCTTTTAGTGGACATTAGTTGCCGAATTGCCCATTTAGGAGATTAATTTTGTGGCAGAGCTGAAACTCAATAAAGGCCCTTCTTGCCACTGAGTTAATCAGGGTGGGTGTGGAAATGTGGCTGGGTCCCAAAAGGCCACTCTCCTGACCAGTTAAAAGATCTTTGTCACCAAACCTTCCGCATCAGAATGCACAAGACTGTGCCAAGTATCTTTTGTGACTACCTTAGCAAACACTTTAACAATCCTAAATATCTCTACAGGGTTATCCTCCATCTTCTGTCATCTAACTGTCTTTTAAAATTCCTGACCAAAAACCCTCTTGTGTTTTGAAGAGGAAAAATAAAGTGCAGTGTAAATTCTCTTGTCTGGAATGCTTGGGATCAAGTCAGGTCTGAATTTTGAAATTTTCTGGATTATAGAGTGGTATTGAAATGTCTAACCACAACTGTGAGCACTCAAAAATAGCTGTAGATATAAATGTTTATTTGAAGCTATGAAAATATTACTAGGAAGTCATAAAATTGTTTCATTTGTCCAAATATCGTAACTTCCATGTTTATGCTTCCAAATGGTGCACTGAAATGGTGCCACGGGTTGCTTGCATCTGCACAAAAACTTCCAGACCACTGGCGTTTCTGAATAACAGATGTCTGGATTGAAGGGTTACAGAGTAACCCTTTATTAGACTAGCAGAATGCCTCAAAACACTCAACACAGTAGATTACTTCTTGAAGACCAAGGATATGGCAACAATTTGTTGCCAGCAATGTTCCATAAATAGCCAGAGAATGATTGTCCAGTTAATTCTTACATCTGGTTTTGGTGGAGGGATAACAATTGACCACAACAAAAGCAGAACTCTCTTCTTCAGGAATGGAGCTTGGAACAGTATTAAGTTGGTGTTTCTTTTTGGCTTAAAAGACACCATTGACTTCCTTCTGTAATTGTTTTAACCTTCTTTCCACTGATTAATTGCTCAAAAACTGCAAGTGCACTAACCTGTACAAGGCTCATCGGAGTTGCTGATAAATCTCCTTGTGGAGCTTGTTTGAGTATGACTTCTCTTGGTAGCAGGCAGTTGCTTGCCCAGCTGGAACCCATCACCTGAGCCAAAAGGGCCTTCTTGTGGAGTAGTGCTAGTGGCCCTACAGTGTTTTACATACCCCTCCAACTCCATTTTGATTTAGTCCCTTCCTGCTCTCCATATACCAACCACAGCCCCCAACCTTTTGATAGTTTGCTTACTCATAATGGACTTTGCTGGTGTAAATAAAAGGTAAAAATAATCCACTATGATTTTGGTGGTGGGAAGGTGCCCGGTTGAGTGTGATAATGATCAAAGGCGGAGACAAGAAAAAATAAAGCAGATCCAGTGCCCTTCTTCCATGATTATGATTGTGCTCAAGTGACCTTGGATACATACTGTGTGGTTTCCATCACTGCTCTCGACACCCTTAGAGAGAGAAAGATGGGCTTGGCAGAGTTACAGTGCTATATCTCCCCCTCCAACTTGTATTTAGTCCTATCCCATGCTGTCTAACGATCCCCCTCACCTTTCATGGTTTGTTTTGCCCGTAATGGGCTTTGCTTGTAAATACACAATTGGATATTTGGGTGTGATAACTGGTGGTGGTTGCTGGTTATAAAAAAAGGCAAAAAAAATCAGTGATTTTGGTGGTGGGAAGGTGGCCGTATGTGTATAATAGCATTTCTGGGTAGAATAAAATAAAGTAGATCCATTGCTTCTCTTTCGTGGTTATGTTTGTGCCTGGGGGTCCTTGGAGAGGGTGCGCGCGGGATCCATCAATGCCTATTGATGCATGGTATGTAATAGAGTGCTCTATTCCCCCTTCCAACTCCATTTTGATTTAGTTTCTTGCAGCTCTCCCTGACTCCCCCTGCCCACCCTTTAATGATTTGTGTTGCTCATAATTGGCTTTGCTTGTACAAACTCAGTTGGATAAAGAGTGTTTTACTGGTGGTGGCTATTAGTTTAAATACAACAACAAAAGAGTTGCAATCCAAAGATATGCAGGTTAGGTGGATTGGCCATGCTAAATTGCCCGTAGTGTTCAGGTATATGTAGATTAGCTAGGTTATAGGGAGATGGGTCTGGGTGGGATCCTGTCTTGGTTGGTGTGGACTTGTTGGGCCGAAGGGTCGGTTTCCACACAAGGGTCTCTGAAATAGCTCCTGTGAAATAACATTGCAAACAATGAAGCGACGAGAACTGGCAAACAGACTTAAGGGGTGGCACAGTGGCTGAGTGGTTAGCACTGCTTTCTCACAGCACCAAAGATTGGGTTCAATTCCAACCATCGGCGACTATCTATGTGAGTTTCCACACTGTAGGGATTTTATCTATCTATGAAAAAAGTCACTGATTTTGGTGGTGGGAAAATTGTTAAGTAGTGTGTGAGAGCACTTCTGGGTGAAAAGGAAAACAGACCGAGTATGCAGTGGCAGTGTCCTTACCTTTGAGCTAGGAGGCCCAGGTTCATGCCCTACCTGTTCTAGAAGTATGCAATAACATCCCTGAGCAGGTTGATCAGAAAATAAGTTGAAATAAAATATAGCAGACCCAGAAAATGATTGAAATTAAAGTAAAAATGCTGCACCAGAGAAAAAAAAGAGCTGCTGTTGTAGCAGCATGAAGTAAGTATGTCCATTTGATAATGTCATAAAGCATAAGGCCCAGTCTCAATTATACTGTGCACATTGTGGCAATAATCACTTTAAAACAAAATGAAACAGATCCAGAGAGTTCATGTGTTGCAGGGTAACGTCCCCACCTCTGAACCTAGAGACCTGAGTTCAAGCCGCACATGCTGCAGAGGTGTATAACAACATCTCTGAACAGGTTGTTTAGAATTTTTTTTTAAAAAAAAGGCAGATCCACTCGTGTTGCAGTGAGAAAGCCCCGTACCTTTGAGCCAGCAGGCTCGGGTCCAAGGCCAACCTGCTCCAGAGTGTGTCATATTATTTCTGAACAGAAGATTTAAAGTAGACCCAAGAATGGGTCCATATCTGTCACCTGTCTGCCCTTTTCCACATTTATGTACCCAGGTATCTTTGGAGAAGGACGCATGCGGTGTCCATCAATGCTCTCAGTGTCTTTAGAAATAGATGGGCACTGTTGGAGATATAGTCCTTTATTTCCTCCTACAACTCCATTTTGATTTAGCCCCTTCCCACTCTCCGTATCTGTGCCCACTTCACTTTTGATGGTTCACATTGCCCATAATGGGTTTTGCTTGCCAATATTTAATTGGCTACATTGGTGATTACCGGTGGTGGTAGGTAGTTTTTTTTTGTAAAAAAAAGTCACGGTGATTTGATGGTGACGAATTTGTTCATTTCTGTGCAGTAACACCAGACCCAGCTTCAGAGAGAGAGTTGGATGCCACAGCGAGTACAGTGCTTTAATTCCCCTCCAACACGATTTCGATTTGGTCCTTTCCTGCTTTCCCGATCTTTCACTTTTGATGGCTGACATTGCCCATAATGGGCTTTGCAATTAGCCGTGTAATTAGCTGCATGGATGATTACTGGTGGTGGCTAATATAGTTTAAGTTTTTCTTAAAAGAAGTCATGCTGATTTGGTGGTGGGCAAGTTATTCGGTTGTTTGTGATAACATTTCCAGATATCAAACGAAGTGGGAAAAATGCAAAGCCAAGGATCTGTAAAACTGGGTCTGCAGAATTGATTGTCCCAGGCTGGGATCAGCCTGTGTATATCATGAGTAGTTACCCTATTTTGTTGTTCACCAATAAATGATGTTCCTTTCTTTTCAGTTTCGTGAGTTATTACAGCAACATTTAATACCCCAGGAGGCAAATATCATTTGAATATTAGTGCCTGGTGTTGCTTTAAAAAAGAGCCTTTCCACCTCTCTAAGTCACAGTATGGGAGTATGATGGAATATGCTGCCTGGATGAATGCTGCTCCAACAGGATTAATGGAGCTCATTACAATCTAAGGCAAAGTAGGCCAATGGATTAACACTACATCCAGCCCTTCATTCTCTGCACCTTTGATGCACTGTAGGTTGAATATGGATTGATTGGAGAATGCACTGCAGTAACTTGCCTCTGACAGCATCTTCTAAACCTACAACATCCACCAACTAGCAGAAGACTAGTAGCAATCAGGAGCTACATAATCATTTGCAAGCTCCCCTCTAAGCCACACAGCATTTTCATTTGGAAATATGTTGAAGCAAAAAGGTTGTCTCTGCTGATTAGAAGACCATTTACCAGAAGACTCCAGTTTAGGTTAATTGGCAAAGAGCTGTCAGAGGTTGAGAGGTTTTTTTTTGAATGCAGCAAGGTGTTGTTCTCTGGAATGCTTTCATGAAAGGGTGAAAGCATATTCACCAGTAACTCTGAAATGGAAACTGGATATGTCCTTGAAAAGGAGAGATTTTCAGGGCTTTGGAGAAAGAGCAGGGAGCGGGACCAATTAAATAATTTTTTCAAAGTGCAGGCGCAATGACCAAATGGCTACGGTTGTGCTGCTTTGATTCTAAGCAAACTGGTAGCTGTGAACACTTTGCTTGATTGTTTAGTTAATGAGATGTTTAGTCAAGGTAACTGGTTAGCTGGGCAGCTCTTTTGTTTTGCATGCTAGCTGTGTTGCTGCCCAAGGCAAACATGTTAACATGTAGAAATCAAAGAAGCTACAGAACGACACTAAGGTTCTGTAGCTAACGACAAATAATAAAATTATAAAATCGTTGCTGTTAACAAGGTTGCATTGATTGATTTCTTTTTTAAGAAACGAAAATGTGGTAGAATTCAATACTGCTAGCGGCATTTCTTCTCCAAGAACGATGGCATGGTCAACTGTGCATACCAGACATCGTGTCTGATGTTGGTATGTGAGATAAATTTTTAATTAAGTTTGAGAGAAGGAGGATTTTGTTTTTAATATGCTATAGAGAATGAAACTGCTATCAATTCGTCACACTCTGTTTGGAGATGCACAACAGATCAGTTAGTATCTGAAATTGAAAATATACATTCATCCTTGGGTAAGACCTATCATCAGTTTGCTGACTTTGAAGGTTTTCTCGGTCTTCCTTTTGTATGTATGGTTACACTGCATTTCACATTATCCGGCTCTGTTCTGTAAAGATTATGTCTTTTTTTTTGTAGTTTTGATTGTGGACTGACATGGGAAACGGACTATTTCAAACACCAAGAACTGTTATAAGTATTGCTGAAGTTTTAAACGTACGTTGCCTGACATTCAAGCCAGTGCTGTTGATGCTGCTGTTTGTTCATGCATTAGAGAAAGAACTGTAGATCAGCTGGAACCCGAGAGTGTGTACAAAGTGAGATTTGGCTGGCAACAAGAAGCTGATTGGTGTGTGAACTAGTGACCAGTTGTCAATGACAAAGGCCTTTTCTTGCAGACGACTATGTGATAAGCTCCCAGGTAGCTGAACAGCTTGTGGGTGTGATTATTTGGGGCAGAAGTCATTGGACCTCCAGAAAAGAAAGTGCTGTGTTTCTCTCTGTAGTAAAAAGACTCTTTAAACTGAAAGAAAGCCAATTTGTTTCCCCAGCAGTTTGCTGTTAATGTAATAAAGTCAGACACTTTAGGTACATTGTGAAGCAGTTTCACTGTGCCTCCTGTAAGCAAGTGAGAGTATATGGAGAAGGCAGATTAAGGAGTGGCAAATCCTGACATGCCAAAAGAATCCGCTCAATAATCCCTGTGGACATTGACCATAGCACTGACTTTCTAGTCTTTCCCTCCTCCCATAACAGTTTTTGTTTGTGTCTGTAATGTTAGGGGAGTTTTTTTTTGGAGGTTAGAATCGTAACTAGTAGAGTTATGTGTCAATGGTTCATGATTGTTCATCTTTATTTGTCATAAATAGTTATTTGTGTTAAGTACAGAAATCTGGTCCATGCTTTCTGGATCTCAAGGACAGGTAAACTGGGCAATTATGTGTAGTTTTACAAAAGCTTTAAATTTGTGATGACTCTTATGATTCCAATATTCCACATCAGAATTATAAAATTAGACTCACTAAACATTAAAGCCAGTGAGATTATTCAGGCAACTGAGCATTTACACTAATGCCTCTAACCAAGTAAACATGTGGTCATCATAGGCGATGAAAGAGTTATAAATCTTGCGCCAGGCCCCATCCAAGCAAGAGTTTGTCCAGTACTAGCTGTTCTGACTCAATCTAATCTTTGAGGACAAGAAGCACATCAGATCAGATCTATGAAGTTACTTCCAAGACCAAAACATTGGGAAAGAAATTTCCTTTTTGTCAACCAACAATATAACTAGAACTTTCAAACCCTAATAGCGTTAATAGTTTTTTTTTATTGTGTTAAAATCTGAGCAGCATTTAAGAGATCTAATTCCATTATGGTTTTCTTTTTTCAGGATTCTGTTAATTGGCTATTTTGATTTACAAGCACCACATATTTCCATGTGGGATAACATGAAATTTACTGTGATTGTTTATTCTCATATTTCCTTCTTTGGTTTAGTTTTTATTACAGCTCTGCAGAGTGCCTTGAGATGTTTCATAATGTTAAAAGTGCAGTGTAAATGCAAGTTGCTAAAGTATATCAGTATTGATGAATGATTGTATATAACATTCTGCGAGGGCTTGATGGGGTAGCTGCTGAGAAAATATTTCCTGTTGTGGAGGAACCTAGAACACAGGGTCGCAATTTCAAAATAAGGGGTTTCCCATTTAAGATGGAGTTAAGGAATTTTCTTCTCTCAAGGGTCATTAATGTTTATGTTCGAGCAAGCAGTGGAAGCTGTGTCATTGAATGTATTCAAGTCTAAGACAGGTTTTTGACTGACTGTGGAGTCAAGCATTGTGGAGGACAGTCAGTAAAGTGGAACTAAGGTCACAATCAAATGGCTGCCATCTTATTAAATGGTGGTACGTGCATTTCCGAGGCAGAGCAATCCCAAATTAGTTAAGACACGGTAAAATTCAGAGTCGGGCTCCCATAACAATATAGTCCTCTAGAGGCCACAGCAGTGTGAGTGACATTATCCTTTTAGTGCCAGATTTTGCTACATGACAGTGTCCAGTCGGGGAAGGACAGAGACTGTCCAATTTATATCACACACAGCCAACTCTTGCAGTTGGCGGCAGGCTGTTTATTCTGCCATAAGACCATAAGATAGAGGAGCAGAATTAGGCCATTTGGCCCATTTGTGTCACCTGTGCCATTCCATTATGCTCGATTTGTTTCTCAATCCCATTCTGCCTTCTGAACATAATTTTTAATCCCCTTAGTAATCAAAACCTAACTTTCAGTCTGAACTAGATTTGAACCTGAATCTCTACTTGGCAAAATCATCCAATTTGTTTCAATTTCTTTTTTAAAAAATGGCATTGTGAACCCACTGAAATGTAGAGGCAGGGTATTTTCAAGTATAAAGAATACTTGCCAAAAATTCATATAAAAACTGCAAAATAATTTGTTCAGAGCTGTAATTATTATTGGTGTTGTATTATACAAAAGGAAAATAATGAATATGCCAAGTGTGGTGGCAGTTTAAAACACTTAAGATTTGTAATCTTCTGATACAAATGGAGATGTTTGAGTGGAAAGTGAGTTGCACAGTGTTCCTTCTTGTTGAAGTACTCCCTGATGTCTAATTTAAAAAAAAATGCAAAACTTTCTTTGATAATTAAAAAGGCCCCTTGCCCGCAGGCTACTGTTGTTCCTCTGTTGCAGGTCCGTTCATTTTAATAGTGTTTGGGACTTTGCATTACTCTGGGAGCCAAAGTGAATGTATCTATAAAGCATGAAGGATTGATTTTTTTTTCTGAGATGAAGGTTACTAAATTTGCTGTTCAGTGGTTTGAAGCTGCCACTGTTTGATATTGTGTTGAGAATAATGATGAGACCATCGGCACTTACTGTTTTTAAGGATTAACCTGGACAGCAGCTCTTGCAATCAGTACATGGCAGCTAAATGTGGAAATGAAGAAGTTGCTGTCTGAGTTACCTGTGTGTCTACAGCATATGCTGTACGGATACTATGGCAGTGACTTAGCATCCAAGCCCATGCATAGTGTGAACTTGTGATATTTACCCAGTAAAAGGGGCAGCACGGTGGCTCAGTTGTTAGCACTGCTGCCTCACAGCACCATGGACCCAAATTCAATTCCACCCTTGTCTGTGTGGAGCTTGCATATTCTCCAAGGGTTTGTGTGGATTTCTTCCGGGTGCTCCAGTTTCCTCCAGAGATGTGCAGGTTATGTGGATTGGCCATGCTAAATTGCCCAAAAGTGTCCAGGAATGTGTAGACTAGGTGGATTAGCCATAGGAAATGCAGGGTAACAGGGATAGGATTGGGGGGCGTCTGGGTCGAATGGCCTGCTACCACGCTTTCAGGATTCTCTGATTCTGTGAAACAGCAGAAAAGGTTGTGGTTATGTATTTAGTTGTAAATGATTTTTGAATGGCATGGAAAGTCACACTGACTGCCAAACAATCTTCCTCATGCTAAAAATTTAATTTTATCATGTGGTGTTTCATTCCTTCAGAGCTAAATTAGTGTTTGTGATCTGATAAACAATCTTTTTGCTCATTTATCTTTCTCTTAATCACATTTTCCTTTGGTTCCTTTCATTTTATTTTATCTTCATGATTTTATAATGAATTGAACCAGAACAAGACAATACATTGAAGACGTGGTCTATGTCAGAGTTAGAAATGCAGGCAACTTTAAGACTCAAACAAAAGATGCTTTCTAATCAGCAGTACAGAACCTCTAGCACAGGGGGGATTTGAATCTGGGCCTCCTGGCTCAGACATAGGAACACAACCACTGCATCACAAGTACTTCTAAGGCTGAAATAGGAGGTATGGTTGATAATTTTCTGAAGAAAGTCCCAACCTGAAACGTCAGCTTTCCTGCTCCTCTGATGCTGCCTGGCCTGCTGCGTTCCTCCAGCTCCACACTTTGTTATGTATTTAATCAATGTGTTCAAAAATGTTGTGACACATCCTGGAGCAGATGGGACTTAAATCCAGGCCTCCTGGTCAAAGATAGAAACACTACCACTGTGCCACAAGAACCCCTAGGCTCAAACAGAACAGCCCCAGAGATGATTGAGAACAGCTGAGCAGCACCACAAGTGCCGGTAAGACAGTTCTTGTAACTTGTCCTTTTCTCAAGTGAAACGGGTTTGGTAAAAAGAGGCCCCTTGTTGCCTGAAGTGACTGACCTGATGTACGAAAAGAACAGTCTGACTTAATGTTATTGAAATTTTGGGACATGCACAGCACAGAACATTTTTTGCATATTTTAAATTCAAATTAAAATGATGCCATAAAATGGCAAAGCCCATGTATTTACTTTGCATTTGTGCAGAATTTAGTTGGTTGTAAAGTTTTCGTTATTTCAGAGATTCTTATGTTTTTAAAAAGAAAGAGGCCCTCATGAAGGGCTCCATGGCACAGTAGACCAGAACGCCTGGGTTCAATTCTCACTTGTTCCAGAGATAGCATGTCTGAACAAGTTGATTAAAAATATTTTTAAAAAGCTGAGTTCTAGTGGGCTGTAATGATACTGTGTTAAAGCCCCTGTGTCTGAGCTGGAAGACCCAGCCTCAAGTCTCACCCACTCCAGAAGTGTATATAGTAACATTTCAGAAACCTGATCAGAGAAACCTACATACGTGTAATAAAACAATAGGTTGATAAAACTGTATTTTTAAAAAAGAAGCTGAATTCTTTCTCCAACTCTGTTATTAAAAAAAGGCATGTCTGCATATGCAGGCACATGCTGTAACTGTCAGTGTGACATGAGATGTCGGAGTCTTTGGCTTTGTCAGCATTTATTGTCCATCCCTAATTGTCTTGAACTGAATGGCTTGCTGGGCCATTTCAGAATCAACCACATATCTATAGGTCAGGAATGACATGTAGGCCAGACCAGGCAAGGAAGGCAGTTTCCTTTCCGAAAAGACACGAGTGAACCGGATGGGTAGTGACAATTGACAGTGGTTACATAGTCACCATTCAAATACTTATTTTAAAAAAATGCTTTCAAATCAGTTTGGTCAGAGAGATGTTGCAGCACAAATCTGGAGCAGGCAGAACTTGAACCCAGGCCTCCTGCACAGAGGTAGGGACATTACCACTGTGTCACAAGAGGATTTAGGTTACATTTGTTAATTCCAGACTTCTGTTGATTTCAGATTTTACCATTTGCCTTGGTGGGCCTTGAACCCATATCCCAGAACATTAGTCTTAGACCCTGGATTAGTAAAATCATCCAAGTAAAATTACCGCTATATCATCCTTGCTGTATTTTACTTTTTATCTTGACAGGGCCCAGATTTCTTTCCTTCCCCTTTTAAGCATCATAGTGATAAAGTACAGCTCTTGCCTGCATTCAAGGGGAACACTACACATTTGTCAGCAATATTCACAAAATATTGCATTTTCAGAATTAGCCTAGCTGCACAATTATTCATATTGGAGAGGACAAGTTAGTTGGTTGATGCAGGGCAGTCCCCTATGAGTCTGCTGCCTTCTATTAAATTGCAGCCACTGCAAAACATTAATTGCCTTTTTCAGAACTCTGCCTCACTTTACTGACACTTTCCCTGGATACAAGTGACCTAAAAGCAGGCTTGTACTCTGCTGTGCATTAGGTGAACCCTCAGATGAAGAATCACAACTTCCATATCTCCAAAGATACTGTGAGTTTGAAAAAAGATGTTTTAAACTTATATCCTAGAATTTATTTTTGCTAACTTGTGACGTGTTACCATTTCCGTGGCTTTCTGCCTGCCAGCCAGTGACGCCTACATCCCACAAATGAAGAAAAAAAGTACTCAAGCAGCTAGAGTAATAGGATCAAGTTATTCTGAAAGTGAAAGATTACCATTCCTTCATTGTCACCAGAGAGAGGGAAGAATACTGACTCCATTCTCAGATTCAACTCATTTGTAATAAATTCCTTTGAGTGTGTGTAACGCTCTTTCCAATCTTTTATAAGAGTTTGAAAAAAGAAAGGAAATGTTTTTTATTCTGCCATCTCTCACCTTTGACATATCTCTCAATGTTTCCTGTGCAATTATTGCCTTTGATAAAGAACCTTTAGCTTCATTTCGGCATTCAAAGTGCCCTGGTTAATGAAGGCTAGAAGATGGTCTGTAAATACTGGTTTGACATCTAGCATAATATTGTTATCTGTACAGAAAGGTCACTGGCTCAGAGGTAGTATTCCTACTTCTGGGTCACAAGGTCTGGGCACAGACTCAGTAAACAAACCGAACATTGGATTGCCATCCAGCAGGGGTACTTGTGTCTGATAGGTGTGGCCTCCTACTATAATGGGTAGGTGGAACTCTGTAGTTTTAGCTGCAGACTACCTTGGAGCAGATATTTCTCATGTAAAAACCGTCAAGGAAATCATCTCAGCTACTCTACAGAATGTTGTATGAAACTTGAACTAGGTCCTGCTTTCCAGCTTGAGTTAAGAATGAACAAATAGCAGAAATGATGGTCTACATGCTATTCTGGCAATGCTTGTTGATAAATAATTAGTTAATCTATTTTGTGGTGGTGGTGGTTGAGCAAAGAACTTTGGTCAAGACAATTCTTTTTTGCATAATACACCTTCATATAATAACAGAACAGCCAAACCACTAGAAGATGATGCATCCACATGGTTGAACAGGAATGGCAATAGCCAACAGTTCAAAAGATTTGATCACAATCAAAGACCAATTCAGAATCAGAATAAACTTCTGCCTTCATCAACTCAAATTCATATAATTTAAACAGGAACCTACAGAATCATTGACCACATAAATAGATGCAGAGAACAAGGCTCATCATGTCCTTCTTCCAGTGATGAATTGTTGAGTATGGAGATCTCATCCAACGTCCGAGAAGCTTTCCAGAAATACTTGCTATTCAAACCAAAAACTTACAGCATCAGAGGACTGAAGAATGATGTGTTATAAAGGGGAAGTGGGTTGATCCCCTCATAATTAAACCGAAACACAGCCCCATTCTGTTACAATGGGAATGGAGGTTCCCTTCTAATAATTATCCCATCCCCCAAAGCACCCAGAGAAGCTCAACTTTCCCCTTGCAATCTTTTAAAAGAGTGGTTAAAAGAAAGAAAATCCTTGATCCACTCTATAAATAACAAGTAACAATTTATTTATTTAACCGTAACAATGAACAGTATAACAGAATTACTAACAAATCAAACAATTCCTCCCTGAGTACTACTAACCATTCCCTAACTGAACTAAATTCTACTGGAATGCTGTTCAGATAAACACAAGTCCCACTTGTATAAACCCAGTTAATAAGACAGCAATAAATCAAAACTTAATTTTTCTGAGTATGCACAGAATGTGTCTTCCGGAAAGTTCTGTCTTCTCTGTTGATCATCTGTCAGGAACGTCTTCTCTTTCTGCTGTTCTCCCTAATTTCTTCTGTAGGGATTTTGAACTATAAGTGTTGTGGTCCCTTTATTAGGGCTTTTTAGAGAGCTTAATGATTTTGAATGAAAGTCAGGTTTTTGTCTGAGATAGCAGATTTGCTTTCGCTTCAGATGGCAGTTGGCAGCTCATTTTCAAAATGCCTCTTTTTAATACCCTGCAAGAACTGTCCATTTCTTGCACTAGGATTGGTCCCAGGTTGTTAACACCATCAGATTTTGGATGTAAGTTTGCTTGCTGAGCTGGAAGGTTCGTTTTCAGACGTTTCGTCACCATTCTAGGTAACATCATCAGTGAGCCTCCGGTGAAGTGCTGATGTTATGTCCCGCTTTCTATCTATCTGTTTGGGTTTCCGGGGGCTGGTGATGTCATTTCCTGTGTTGGCGATGTCATTTCCTGTTCTTTTTCTCAGAGGGTGGTAGGTGGGCTCCAAATCAATGTGTTTGTTGGTGGAGTTCCGGTTGGAATGCCATGCTTCTAGGAATTCTCGTGTGTGTCTCTGTTTGGCTTGTCCTAGGATGGATGTGTTGTCCCAGTCAAAGTGGTGTCCTTCCTCATCTGTATGTAAGGATACTAGTGATAGTGGGTCATGTCTTTTTGTGGCTAGTTGATGTTCATGCATCCTGGTGGCCAGTTTTCTGCCTGCTTGTCCGATGTAGTGTTTGTCATAGTTCTTGCAAGGTATTTTGTAAATGACGTTCGTTTTGCTTGTCTGTATAGGGCCTTTTAAGTTCATTAGCTGCTCTTTTAGTGTGTTGGTGGGTTTGTGGGCTACCATGATGCCAAGAGGTCCGAGAAGTCTGGCAGTCATCTTCGAGATGTCTTTGATGTCAAAAATCTGGAGAATTAAACAAGAGAGACTTGCAAAAATGAAACCAGATGGATCCAATACATTACGCTTCTACGGATTACCCAAAATTCACAAACCAGGAGCCCCACTCAGACCCATAGTCTCACTACCTGGAACACCAACATACAGATTAGCCAAGGAACTACACCAAAGACTAAAACACCTAGTAGAAGACTCACGCCACTCCATTCACTCCACCCAAGAATCCTTGAACACCATCAAAGGCACCAAGATAGAAGAGGATGAAATAATGATCTCCTTTGACGTAACAGCCCTGTTCACATCCATCAACATCAACCTGGCCAAAGAAACACTGACTACACTATTAGAAGAACCAAAGACACATACACCAGACACCACCAACCTCATCAGCAAGGACAACATCATCAGGCTAGTGGACCTATGCCTTACCACCCACTTCACTGTCAATAAGAAAACCTACAGATAAACCAACGGTACACCCATGGGATCTCCGATATCAGGGTTCTTAGCAGAGGCAGTAATGCAGAGACTCAAACAAACAGCTCTGCCTAACATAATAAAATGTGAGGCTGGATGAACACAGCAGGCCAAGCAGCATCTCAGGAGCACAGAAGCTGACGTTTCGGGCCCAGACCCTTCATCAGAGAGGGGGATGGGGAGAGGGAACTGGAATAAATAGGGAGAGAGGGGGAGGCGGACCGAAGATGGAGAGTAAAGAAGATAGGTGGAGAGAGTGTAGGTGGGGAGGTAGGGAGGGGATAGGTCAGTCCAGGGAAGACGGACAGGTCAGGGAGGTGGGATGAGGTTAGTAAGTAGCTGGGGGTGCGGCTTGGGGTGGGAGGAAGGGATGGGTGAGAGGAAGAACCGGTTAGGGAGGCAGAGACAGGTTGGACTGGTTTTGGGATGCAGTGGGTGGGGGGGAAGAGCTGGGCTGGTTGTGTGTTGCAGTGGGAGGAGGGGACGAACTGGGCTAACCCCACCACACCTGGCACCTTCCCCTGCAACCGCAGGAAATGCTACACTTGTCCCCACACACCCCCTCACCCCCATTCCAGGCCCCAAGATGACTTTCCACATTAAGCACAGGTTCACCTGCACATCTGCCAATGTCGTATACTGCATCCACTGTACCCGGTGCGGCGTCCTCTACATTGGGGAAACCAAGCGGAGGCTTGGAGACCGCTTTGCAGAACACCTCCGCTCAGTTCGCAACAAACAACTGCACCTCCCAGTCGCAAACCATTTCCACTCCCCCTCCCATTCTCTAGATGACATGTCCATCATGGGCCTCCTGCACTGCCACAATGCTGCCACCCGAAGGTTGCAGGAACAGCAACTCATATTCCGCCTGGGAACCCTGCAGCCATATGGTATCAATGTGGACTTCACCAGTTTCAAAATCTCCCCTTCCCCAACTGCATCCCTAAACCAGCCCAGTTCGTCCCGTCCCCCCACTGCACCACACAACCAGCCCAGCTCTTCCCCCCCACCCACTGCATCCCAAAACCAGTCCAACCTGTCTCTGCCTCCCTAACCGGTTCTTCCTCTCACCCATCCCTTCCTCCCACCCCAAGCCGCACCCCCAGCTACCTACTAACCTCATCCCACCTCCTTGACCTGTCTGTCTTCCCTGGACTGACCTATCCCCTCCCTACCTCCCCACCTACACTCTCTCCACCTATCTTCTTTACTCTCCATCTTCGGTCCGCTTCCCCCTCTCTCCCTATTTATTCCAGAACCCTCTCCCCATCCCCCTCTCTGATGAAGGGTCTAGGCCCGAAACGTCAGCTTCTGTGCTCCTGAGATGCTGCTTGGCCTGCTGTGTTCATCCAGCCTCACATTTTATTATCTTGGAATTCTCCAGCATCTGCAGTTCCCATTAGCTCTGCCAATCATCCAACCCAAACTTTGGGTCTGCTACGTGGATGACACCTTTGTCATCACTAAACAAAACAAATTAGAGGAAACCTTCAAGACCATCAATAATACCCTTTACCGGCATAACATTCACAAAAGAGGAGGAAAACAACAACAAACTGCCATTCCTAGATGTCACAGTCGAGCGAACAGCCAATGGGGAACTTCAAACCAGCGTCTACAGGAAAACAATACATACGGACCAAATACTGAACTACAGGAGCAACCATCCCAACACCCACAAACGAAGCTGCATTAGAACATTATTTCAACAGCCACCACACACTGCAGCACTGAGGAACTACGAAGAGCAGAAGAAAATCACTTATACAGCATATTCAAAAAGAACGGGTACCCAGTGAACACAGTCCGCCGATTCCTCAGCAACAAACCCAAACAAACAGACAAAACGGGCCCAGAAACCATACCCACTCTCCCCTACATCAAAGACATTTCGGAAATGACTGCCAGACTACTCAGACCTCTTGGCATCAGGGTAGCCCACAAACCCACCGACACACTAAAACAGCAGCTAATGAACCTAAAAGACCCTATACAGACAACAAATAAAACGAACGTCATCTACAAAATACCTCGCAAGAACTGTGACAAACACTACATTGGACAAACTGGCAGAAAGCTAGCCACCAGGATACATGAACATCAACTTGCCACAAAACGACATAACCCACTATCACTAGTATCCTTACATACAGATGAGGAAGGACACCACTTTGATTGGGACAACACATCCATCCTAGGACAGCCAAACAGAGACACGCACGAGAATTCCTAGAAGCATGGCATTCCAACCGGAACTCCATCAACAAACATATTGATTTGGAGCCCACCTACCACCCTCTGAGAAAAAGAACAGGAAATGACATTGCCAACACAGGAAATGACATCACCAGCCCCCGGAACCCCAAACAGATAGATAGAAAGCGGGACATAACACCAGCACTTCACCGGAGCCCCACTGAGGATGTTACCTAGAATGGTGACGAAACATCTGATAACGAGCCTTCAAGCTCAGCGAGCAAACTTACATCCAGAACCTCAACCTGAGCTACAAATCTTCTCAAAACTCGCTACCATCAGATTTAAATTCAATTGGCTTTCAGTATCAAGGCCTGGTTTAAATGAATTAGCTAAATTCAAAAACCTGTTGTAGTGGTAAAATTGCTGCTTTACCTACGAATGGTATAACCTTTCAATACATATTTCAGTTCATGAACTCGCTGTAATCTGGAGCTGCATGCAGAAAAATTTTTCTGTATAAATCACCAAGCTTAGAAAAGCACTCTATCTTTTAAAGGGACCCTGCATTTTTTCTGCCTTATTATTTTACAAACACTTTCTAACTTCTGCCTTCCAATTTATGAGTTTTCTACTCAGTTGCATCCAACTGTTGCAATACTATGTAGCAATTCTTACAGGTCGATGAAACTTACAGGTCATAAGTGCAAACATCATCGTTGATACAATCACTACAGCACTCCATTACAGCATGCACCTCTGATTGCCAGTGACCTGAATGGTCATGGGGCTAGTATAGGTATTGAGGTGCTCCGTCAATCAAAATAATATTAAATGGCAGAGAAGTTTGACAGTCTTAGTCAAACAGCTAAGGAAATATCCAGCTTTCAATCAGCTTTGTAAGGCGTGTGACAGAAAGGGCCTTTAGCTGATGCAGCAACAAAAAGCTGCGCGCTGACACAAACAGACCATGCACAAATGGATACCTTCAAGCTGCAATAAAGACCATCTGGTATTCTGATAGGGCATATACATGAAATGACCAACAAACCAAAATCTAGTGATGTGATAAGACTAAGAGTACTGAGCACCTGTTTCACACTGTCAGTCTCATGGACAATATCAATGTCATCACATCGTCTGAAGTGTTTATGAAAGTTCAAATTATCTGTCCTTAGAAAACTGGTGATTATCTGTAATTGGCTAAGAATGACACAGGGCAGTATACTAATATGCTGATCTTGCATATTGTGGGGAAAAAAAAGTACACACAGACATAGGAAGTCATGACAAAGCCTACAAATGTAAAACTTCCAGTGTGTGATAGTTCACTACTTTCATTTGCAGCCTCAATTATGTAGGAGTGCACGTACGATCTGCCTAATACTTGCCGATGTTCTCCATTGTAAACACTGCTGGACCAGCAATTGCCAATATACCGGCATGTCTCACGCGAGTCTCACTCCATGTAATCACTCAAACATCAGAGACAAAACAGAATTGGTGTCGATTGTTCAAGAAACCTTTGCAGAACTGAATGAGAAAGAAGAATAGAGTACTCCACTTGCTTCTAAATTTGCAGAGATGTAATCTCAGCTGTCTGTTGTGGAGAAGAAAATGAAAGTTCAGGGGGAAAAGGCTGAATATCTAGCCCAGGGTTAATTTAGTGTTGAGATCAACCACTTTGAGATGATAAAGTCATTAGGGGATACTTCTGCTCAGCTCAGAAAGATGAGTGAAAGGAAAGAAAAAGCAAGCAGGTGGACTACAGGCTCTATATCATCAATCCAATGAAAAGAAAACTGATGGACAGGAAGATATAGAGCAGAATATGAAAGTGGTATACCAGACGAATAGAAGGCTAAAATTTTGGTAGAAATAGAAGAATCCAAAGTGTGAAACCATAAGCATCAAAATGAATGGGAAATTCTTAACAAACAAAACAGACATGGAAATTTGAACCGCTAGAAATGGCTGAAGAAATGAGAAATTTGCAACATAGAAGTAAAAGTTGGCTGTAGTGCATTAGAATAAACCGAATTTGGAACAACAACAATAGCCCATGAAATAAAAACTTAACACAGTATCACTGTCTGTGGAAATCAATAGCATCACCAGAGAAAGTCATCATTATAGACCTATCAGCATATCACCTATATGTTATAGAGACTTAGGCTTGCTTGTTCTTGTAAATAGTTAAACTTTGTTCAGAAAGAAGGAGGATGCTTTTGTATCATGCCTCTAAGAGAATTCACCATTAGCCTGTATGGGTTCGAAAGCTGCAAGCATATAAGTGAGTTCATTGCTGTATTATCCATTTCATAACTTATGTGTTTTAAATAAGCTAACACAGAGTTAATCAATTCTTGGCAATCAGTTGACTTATTAACATGACATTTCAAAATGAAGCTTAAATTCTTGGCAATAAATTAGAAGGGCTAGCAATTGCATTTAGGTCAGGTTGATGCCATGTTTGTTATATAATGTAGATAAGGAGTTCAGAAGTGATTACCTGGATATTAATATAATACTGGATTGTTTAGCTGACAGGAAGCAATCAGTTGTCACTTTGGGTTGGCAAGCTATTACAAGTGAAATGTCTCATGGGTCAGTGTTGGGGCCTCAACTATTAACAAACTTTACGAAAGAAACCAACTTTGTAGTGAATGAAACCTTTGAAGAGCAGGTGTGCATGCTGGAATGGATAGAGATAGAGGAAGCTGATGTGCTGAAAATTTTGTCAAACATTAAGATTGACAAGTCGCCAGGCCCGGATCAGATTTGTCCTCGGCTGCTTTGGGAAACGAGAAATGCAATTGCTTCGCCACTTGCGAAGATCTTTGCATCCTCGCTCTCCACTGGAGTCGTACCTGAGGACTGGAGAGAGGCAAATGTAATTCCTCTCTTCAAGAAAGGAAATAGGGAAATCCCCGGCAATTATAGACCGGTAAGTCTCACGTCTGTTGTCTGCAAGGTGTTAGAAAGGATTCTGAGGGATAAGATTTATGACCATCTGGAAGAGCATGGCTTGATCAAATACAGTCAACACGGCTTTGTGAGGGGTAGGTCATGCCTTACAAACCTTATCGAGTTTTTTGAGGATGTGACTAGAAAGGTTGATGAGGGTCGAGCTGTGGATGTGGTGTATATGGACTTCAGTAAGGCATTTGATAAGGTTGCCCATGGAAGGCTCATTCAGAAGGTCAGGAGGAATGGGATACAGGGGAACTTAGCTGCTTGGATACAGAATTGGCTGGCCAACAGAAGACAGCGAGTGGTAGTAGAAGGAAAATATTCTGCCTGGAAGTCAGTGGTGAGTGGGGTTCCACAGGGCTCTGTCCTTGGGCCTCTACTGTTTGTAATTTTTATTAATGACTTGGACGAGGGAATTGAAGGATGGGTCAGCAAGTTTGCAGACGACACAAAGGTTGGAGGTGTCGTTGACAGTGTAGAGGGCTGTTGTAGGCTGCAGCGGGACATTGACAGGATGCAGAGATGGGCTGAGAGGTGGCAGATGGAGTTCAACCTGGATAAATGCGAGGTGATGCATTTTGGAAGGTCGAATTTGAAAGCTGAGTACAGGATTAAGGATAGGATTCTTGGCAGCGTGGAGGAACAGAGGGATCTTGGTGTGCAGATACATAAATCCCTTAAAATGGCCACCCAAGTGGACAGGGTTGTTAAGAAAGCATATGGTGTTTTGGCTTTCATTAACAGGGGGATTGAGTTTAAGAGTCGTGAGATCTTGTTGCAGCTCTATAAAACCTTGGTTAGACCGCACTTGGAATACTGCGTCCAGTTCTGGGCGCCCTATTATAGGAAAGATGTGGATGCTTTGGAGAGGGTTCAGAGGAGGTTTACCAGGATGCTGCCTGGACTGGAGGGCTTATCTTATGAAGAGAGGTTGACTGAGCTCGGTCTCTTTTCATTGGAGAAAAGGAGGAGGAGAGGTGACCTAATTGAGGTATACAAGATAATGAGAGGCATGGATAGAGTTGATAGCCAGAGACTGTTTCCCAGGGCAGAAATGGCTAGCACGAGGGGTCATAGTTTTAAGCTGGTTGGTGGAAAGTATAGAGGGGATGTCAGAGGCAGGTTCTTTACGCAGAGAGTTGTGAGAGCATGGAATGCGTTGCCAGCAGCAGTTGTGGAAGCAAGGTCATTGGGGTCATTTAAGAGACTGCTGGACATGCATATGGTCACAGAAATTTGAGGGTGCATACATGAGGATCAATGGTCGGCACAACATTGTGGGCTGAAGGGCCTGTTCTGTGCTGTACTGTTCTATGTTCTAAACCATATTTAAAATAGATAGGCCTAGATCTTATGCTGTGGTGAGGCAAGTTCGCAGGCCTACTCCTGATTTTTCATCATTAAAAGTGATAAAAATGCAGAACTCACTGCTGCGGGGAGTAATTGAGATGAATAGCACAAATGTATTTGGGGGGAGCTGGATAAGTGAAAGGGAGAAAAAGATAGAACGATATGCTGTCTGGCGTAGTTGAGGGTTAGAGGAGTTTCACATGGAGCATAAATGTGGGAACGGACCTTTTGAGTTGAATGAACTGTATCTGTGCATAAAATAATTTTGCAAGAACAGATGCAAGAGATTCAGAAAAGAAGATTTTCAGATCCTCAAAGTATTGCAGTCTGAAATTGGTTTTTGAAATGTACATCAAAGGAAGGTTCTTAAAGGCATGGGTGAAATGTTGATGAGGGCATGAGCTGGAATGTTAGGAAAATAAGATGAGATCTGGAGTAATTAGATTCTCAACGTCAAAAGCAAAAACTCCCCTTCTTCAATCAAGTGCTGACATTGAGACAGGAATCTCGTTCGTGAGTGGTGCAAGGCCTATTAGCAAACATTTGCATGTATTATCATCTCATTCTCCATTCATCTTCTTTTGGATAAAGGTAGTTTTCTCTTCTCCCAGGTGTTGAATGGAAGCTAGATGGCCAACAATTCCCAACATGAGCACTTTGAATGGTTGCCTGGCCACCCCAGCTCACCTCTATGTTGGATAGCAGTCACCCACATTTTAGGGAACATTCCACTGACAGTGACTGGTGGCACACCTGTACCCTTGGAAGCTGGCATTGGACGTAAATCAGCCTCACGGTCGATTTGACTGCTGACAATGAGGTTCTGATGCTTGGATTGGTTATTGGAGCTTTGCCGTATTCTCTGGACACAGTGTGCTGCATAATCCTTGCGTTTGAGCAGCCAACGAGGAGATGTGGTGGACAGTGAAGAACTGAAAGATAACAGTACCAACCACGGAACAAGATGAGAACATTGAGCAGGATGAACATCAGCATCAAGTGCAAAACACCTGACAGGACTTAACTGTCATATGTTCCAGTAGATGAGAGCTAGGTGCTGTGATCCCTCCTAAACTTTAAATTTGTTATGTTGAAAGACAAGCAGTCTCTGTCTATTCCAGGAGGCAAATACAGGCTTCATTTTATTGCTCTCTTTTGCTGTTCCTGAATAAACATGAATGTTTTTACCCATTTGAAGGCTTACCAATAAGTGATAGGCCTGCATTGAACAATGAGGAGAGGTTGGGCTGCACTGGGCATTGAGGAAAGAGTGGAACTCTGTTGGACAGACTTCTTAGATATGATGAAGGTAAAGACAGGCCAGCTGTGTAGTGTATTTGTTCAATAGCAATCGAAATATGAATATTTACGTGTATGTGCAATGAAGTGTTAGCCGTGCTACCTATGTGCCTGAGGATTATTGCTTTTTTTTTGGGATCCCTTCCTTTTATGCGCACAGTGAAGTGCCACTGTTGGCAGTGTGGTTGGGCTTTAAAGATAGTGTCGACACCTGGCATCCTGGGATTCCCGGAGTGGCCAGGACGTCTGCCTGCGGTGAGTGGGATAATACAATGAGCAGGGTGCTTAGCTGATGAGGCACTTTCAAAAAATTGCGTTAGAAATCTCGCTAGGGCTCACAGAAAGAAACCTTCCGTAAAACTTGACACAGTGGATTTCTAGTAAAATTCACCCCCCTTTCTGCATGCCTGTATTTCAACAATTTTTGTGATATTATGTCTGTTAAACGTTAAGGCACTGATCACTTTTCCCAAGTTTGCCATGGTTTGCCACTGCATAAAACCACAGAGTGCATGTCTGAAGTAACCAGCATGTTTGTTGGGTTCTCCTGTAATAGAATCATGGAAACGACTCTATGGATTGAGGCCATTTTCTAGCTTTGACTGTGCCAATGCCAACTGGAGCTATCAATTAAAATCCTGTTTCGGTGTCTTCCCTTGTATGTTTTCAGTATTTTCTTTCAAAGTATTTATCCAGTCCCGTTTTAACTGATGCAGTCTTTACTTCAATGATCACTTCTGGCAAACGGTTCTCAGTTGTAATAAACCTTCTTAAAAAGAAATCTTTTCACTTCTTGTGATAATTCCCAATAGTCTGTGTCCAATCAATGGAAACAATTTGTAACCATTCGCAAAGAGACATCTTGAACAAGTTTGACATTGAATCATGGAATGTTACATATTGTCTGAGCATTTATATTCACTGCCCTTCGCGACAAACCAGAATCCCATTTGTCTTTTTAATGTTCTTTACTTCTCACTTTCTGTCTTTGAGTTGCTGTGAAAGAGAGTCTCTTGGTTAATTGGGGGTTGGTTTAGCTCAGTTTGCTGGATGGTTGGTTGGCGAAGCAACCTCTCCCCTCATCTGAGGTATGTTGGCCCTCAGGTTAAATCACTACCAGTCGACTCTTTCTAATGAAAGAGCAGCCCTGCCATCTGGTATGACTGGTGACTTGACTTAGTTAATGTTCTGAATGAGACCGTATTTCCTTGATCTGTTTGAAAAGTGTGAATCTGCAGATTTTTGAAATAATTATGTTTGGGCACAGATGTAGATTGAGCAGTCAAAGCTTCTCTCTTTCATTTCTTTTGTTCCCCTTCCAGCACTGAGTTAAGCTAACTCAGCAGAGATGGAGCATCAAACTTGGGATCTCTCTGACCTGCAGTGCTGAATGTGAACTCCATGGGAATACCCATTTCAAACCTTTATTAGGGCTACTTCAAAATGATCATCAATTGCTGTTGTTTTATTTTTGCATTGACTAAATAACTGATTGTGTTTCAGCTGAGACCAAAAATAAAATGAGATCCTTTGAAACTTGAAGCGGAATCCTGCAGACAAGCTGGCAGGCAGAGATTGCTTGATACAGTAGTAATTCTTTGCATTGCTGTTCACAACAGCTTACAGAAGCGTGAAAGGTGGACAGTGTTCAGAGAAAGGGGGATTGAATAGAAGGCACATTAAAAAGAATGGAGGTTGTTGGTGTCCTGAAGGAAGATGGTATGGCAAAGAGGTTTCAAAGAACGTGGTGCACACTGCTCATAATAATCTCAGAGATAGTTGATGACGTTTTAGAATATATTGGTTCTCTTTGGATACAAATCTCACATTTTTCTCATGCATGTGTAGCAAAACCTATTGCATAGAATTTATAGAAACAGGGCATTTGGCACAACCTGTGCCTACCTCACAGCCATTTACTGTCATATATCTCTGTTTGCTATATGTCTTGTCTCACTTTTAATGAGACTTTTACATAAGCCTCCTCCCACCTTACTTTATTACATCATATTCGAATCTTCTTTTCATTATCATGTACTTTTCTGGTTTTCCCTTAGCCCATTGGTGCTGTAGTAGCAAGTTCCCCATACTAACTATTCTCTGGGTGAAGACTTCTTCTGAATGCTTATTGGATTTATTCAGGAGTGTCATACTTACGAGCCTGAGTTTTAGACTTTGCTACAAATGAAAACATCTCAACCCTTTAAAGCTCTTCATAGTTTTAAAGATCTCCACTAAATTACTTCAGAGATAATGGGAACTGCAGATGCTGGAGAATCCAAGATATTAAAGTGTGAAGTTGGATGAACACAGCAGGCCAAGCAGCATCTCAGGAGCACAAAAGCTGACGTTTCGGGCTTAGACCCTTCATCAGAGAGGGGGATGGGGAGAGGGTTCTGGAATAAATAGGGAGAGAGGGGGAGGCGGACCAAAGATGGAGAGTAAAGAAGATAGGTGGAGAGGAGAGTGTCAGTGGGGAGGGAGGGAGGGGATAGGTCAGTCCAGGGAAGACGTAAAGGTCAAAGAGGTGGGATGAGGTTAGTAGGAAGGAAGTGGAGGTGCGGCTTGAGGTGGAAGGAAGGGATGGGTGAGAGGAAGAACAGGTTAGGGAGGCAGAGACAGGCTGGGCTGGGTTTGGGATGCATTGGGGGGAGGTGATGAGCTGGGCTGGTTGTGTGATGCAGTGGGGGAGGGGATGAACTGGGCTGGTTTTGGGATGCGGTGGGGGAAGGGGAGATTTTGAAGCTGGTGAAGTCCACATCGATACCATTGGGCTGCAGGGTTCCCAAGCGGAATATGAGTTGCTGTTCCTGCAACCTTCGGGTGGCATCATTGTGGCACTACAGGAGACCCATGATGGACGTGTCGTCTGAGGAATGGGAAGGGGGAGTTAAAATGGTTTGCGACTGGGAGGTGCAGTTGTTTATTGCGAACCGAGCGGAGGTGTTCTGCAAAGCGGTCCCCAAGCCTCCGCTTGGTTTCCCCAATGTAGAGGAAGCCACACTGGGTACAATGGATACAGTATACCACATTGGCAGATGTGCAGGTGAGCCTCTGCATAATATGGAAAGTCATCTTGGGGCCTGGGATGGGGGTGAGGGAGGAGGTGTGGGGGCAAGTGTAGCACTTCCTGCGGTTGCAGAGGAAGGTGCCAGGTGTGGTGGGGTTGGAAGGAAGTGTGGAGCGAACAAGGGAGTCACGGAGAGTGTGGTTTCGCTGGAAGGCAGACAAGGGTGGGGATGAAAAAATGTCTTGGATGGTGGGGTCGGATTGTAGATGGCGGAAGTGACGGAGGATGATGCATTGTATCTGGAGGTTGGTGGGGTGGTGTGTGAGAACGAGGGGGATCCTCTTGGGGCGGTTGTGGCGGGGACGGGGTGTGAGGGCTGTGTTGTGGGAAATGGGGGAGACACGGTCAAGGGCGTTCTTGACCACTGCGGGGGGAAAGTTGCGGTCCTTGAAGAACTTGGACATCTGGTATGTGCGGGAGTGGAATGCCTCATCGTGGGAGCAGATGTGGCGGAGGCGGAGGAATTGGGAATAGGGGATGGAATTTTTGCAGGAGGGTGGGTGGGAGGAGGTGTATTCTAGGTAGCTGTGGGAGTTGGTGGGCTTGAAATGGACATCAGTTTCTAGCTGGTTACCTGAGATGGAGACTGAGAGCTTCAGGAAGGTGAGGGATGTGTTGGAGATGGCCCAGGTGAACTTGAGTTTGGGGTGGAAGGTGTTGGTGAAGTGGATGAAGTGTTCGAGCTCCTCTGGGGAGCGTGAGGTGGCGCCGATACAGTCATCAATGTAACGGAGGAAGAGGCGGAGTTTGGAGCCTGTGTAGGTGCGGAAGAGGTACTGTTCCACGTAACCTACAAAGAGGCAGGCATAGCTCGGGCCCATGCGGGTACCCGTGGCCACCCCCTTTGTCTGTAGGAATTGGGAGGAATTGAAAGAGAAATAGTTGAGGGTGAGGACGAGTTCGGCTAGGCGAATGAGAGTGTCGGTGGAGGGGGAATGGTCGGGCCTGCGGGACAGGAAGAAGCAGAGGGCATTGAGGCCATCTGCATGAGGAATACAGGTGTATAGGGACTGGACATCCATGTTGAAAATGAGGTGTTGGGGGCCAGGGAATTGGAAGTTGTGGAGGAGGTGGAGGGCATGGGTGGTGTCACGGACGTAGGTAGGGAGTTCCTGGACCAAAGGGGAGAAAATGGAGTCCAGAAGGGTGAAGATGAGTTCGGTGGGGCAGGAGCAGGCTGAGACAATGGGTCGACCAGGGCAGGCAGGTTTGTGGATTTTTGGGAAGGAGATAGAAACGGGCCGTGCGGAATTGGGGAATAATAAGGTTGGAGGCTGTGGGTGGGAGGTCCCCTGAGGTGATGAGGTCATGGATGGTATTGAAGATGATGGTTTGGTGCTCGGGGGTGCTGCCTTTTTTTCTCAGCCTGTTCCTGCCCCACCGAACTCATCTCCACCTATCTCAACTCCATTTTCTCCCCTTTGGTCCAGGAACTCCCTATCTATGTCCATGACACCACCCATGCCCTCCACCTCCTCCACTTCCAATTCCCTGGCCCCCAACACTTATACCCAGAAACTGCAGTGAACAGAAAATCACCCAACTAGGAAATCACGTATTTGGATTTCACACCTCTAAAAACATTATTCAAGGACCCAAACATACCTTCCAGGTGAAGCAGCACTTCACCTTCACTTCCCAAAATCTAGTCTGTTGCATTCACTGCTCACAATGTGGTCTCCTCTGCATTGGGAAATGAAGTGTTTCGCAGAACATCTACATTTTGCTCACAGAAAAGACCCCGAGCCTGCCACTTTAACACACCAACCCATTCCCTGGCCAACATCTTTGTCTCTCGCTTGCTGCAGTGTTCCAGTGAAGCCCAGCGCAAGCTGGAGGAACTACACCTCATTTTCCACCTGGGGACACTGCAGCCCTCCAGACTCAATATTAATAATTATAGGCCCATGTCCTAGTCCCCTATCCCACACATCAGACCTTGTTATCACAGCCTGCCATGTCACACTACCTGTTGTTAGTTGCTAACAATCCCCATTAACAGCTATTCACCCTCCTAGCCAAATCACTATCAACTCCTTCATCTATCCAACTGCCCTTCTCTCTCTCTTCAGGCTCTATCCTATCGTTTACTCCCTACCCCATCCCCTCCCTGTTTTCTGCATATAAACAGAAGTTTTCCTAGCTACCATCAGTTCTGAGGTAGGGTCACTGGACCAGAGACGTTAACTCTGAATTTTTCTTCACAGATGCTCCCAGACTTGCTGAGCTTTTCCAGCAACTTCTGTTTTGTCCCTAAACACATTTCTTTAAATTTGTGTTCTTCTTTCTTCTATTATTCTTGTCCCCCTGAGGGGAGGAGTTCTCAACTTATTGTTTCCTTTCCCATCCTGGAATATTCTTGCACAATTCTGTCTAGAGAGTGAAGACACTGAGGAACAATCAGTAATGGGAAATCTCCCTGATTTTTATTTTTAAATACTGAAAATACGAAGATGTCCAACAGATTCCACTGCTGCTGTAAAGGAAATCTAATTGTAGACTGTTCAAAGTTCTCAAGAATTGCCTGTGATCAAAACATTACTTGCGCATAGAAGACTTGCTGTGTGTTATCTGCTGTCACATTTTAAAAGAAAAACATTGCCCTTATTCCCCAACTCAGCAGAGAGGCTGGCTGACAATTAGAGCTGACCACAAGCCCACAAGAATGGGCTACTTCAGCGTACACCTTGGGTCAAGCTTGTAATCATTTTGCCCTTTGTAACTCTGTTTCACAACTTGTTGAGCATATACCACTTGAATTGGAACCACTGTATGTAAAACATTTAGGCTCTCATCAATGTAGATGTGAATAATCACAGACAAAATATAAAGTGCGCATTGCCACCATAAGGGGTTTGGTTAACATTCAGTGGTGTAGTTTTACACTGAAACTGCAATTACCCCATAAACCCAAAATAAACTTTCCTGGAATGAGTTGGTGCTTGGGAGTGGAAAAGCTATTTTATTCTGCTTAGTGGGGAGTTATTAGCATCCACACTCTGCAAAATTGACTGGACTCAGACAAGACTTTCTAATAATTGCAAGAAGAGAAAAAGCCAATTTTGCAGTGTTTAGATTTTATCTGTAACAGTACAGAATAAAAATGTGATTTTATTTTATGATTTAATTCGGGATTTACTACTTATGGTTTATGCTATTGAATTTTATGTAGTGCAGTTTTGATTTTTCTTGGAAAATTGCAGTTTTAAAATTAATTCTTATAGATGTGGAGTGGTAAGGAAATATTTTTGCTCTATGCAGTGTCAGAAACAGGCACTATTCAAGAACTAAATCAAGCAGTGACTCCAGAGACAGAGATAGTAGGAATTGCAGATGCTGGAGAATCTGAGATAACAAGATGGAGAGCTGGATGAACACAGCAGGCCAAGCAGCATCAGAGGAACAGAAAAGCTGATGTTTTCGGCCTAGATGGTTCTTCAGTGACAGATCTGCTACATTATTCAAATCCTTATGGATGAGCTATCAGAAGATCCTAACTCATCCCAAGACTCTTGAATCAGCCATAATGACCAAGCACAATAATGGAGTCAGTCTAATCAACTGTCCTTGGTTTGGAGAGAAGATATCAGCTTGGATTTTTGTTGTCAATCTTTAAAACATTAGCTTGGCATTTCTTGATCTGTACTCCACTTTGCTTATATTCCTGCATTGTTGTGGTCTCTTACACTCTGGACATTGACCTCTCAACTTGCATTCTCAGTTCAAAAAGAAATTAACCACACTTTGTTTTCATTTTTTGTGTTAGATTCTTGGAGAAGTGCAAGCAAAGATCTTTTACTGTTCTGTTATTTGATTCTGAAAATCTCTTGAGATTCTGATAAATTTTTAAAATGCTTGAGTGGTGCACACTCAGTATTCGATAGTAAGAACCAAAAGAACTGCGGATGCTGTAAATCAGGAACAAAAACAAAGTTGCTGGAGAAAGCTCAGCAGGTCAGGCAACATCTGTGGAGGAGAAAACAGCTTTCATCGAGGGCCGAAGGGCCTGTTCTGCACGGTATTGTTCTATGTTCTATGTTAACTGTTTTCAGGTCCAGTGACCCTTCCTCAGACCTGATGGTAGAAAGTAGATGGCTAATTCTCATGCCTTTTGCTCTGACATAATGGAGTTATTTGAGGATAATTCAGGGAGAGTCAAGTTTTGTTTTGATCAATGTTTACTTCCATTTCTCAGAATGGTATTCTTCATCCTTCCCCAGTAATTACATCATGAATATTCATTTTCGTCCCCGTGCCACACAGTGATGCTTGGTAATGAATGTGGGCAAGTAATCTGGGTCAACAGATACCAAGCTGGAGGATACCAGCAAAGGTTGAATCTTCTGTCAAGCTAATTTTGTTCCTTGCGCTGAAGCAGGGCACCAAGGTTTAGAAAGTAAACATCTTTGGAAAAGGAAGGATATCAGAAAAAGCCTTTTTATTGGATAATGACATTTCAATATAGTATAAGAAAGTCTTGAGCGAAATAGTCCATTCAGACCATTTTTTTTATAAGTGAAATGGAATGCAAAAGTGTGAACTTTTGCTACAGTTCTGCAAAGTGCTGGTAAGGCTACAGGAATGGGCCAATTCAGCATACACCACGGGTCAAGCTTGTAATTGTCTTGCTCTTTGTCGCTCTGTTCTTGTTGTGGATATTTCACTTGAATTGGAGCCACTCTTTATGTAAAATGTTTATATAAAAAAATCTGGTGAACTGCATACAGTTTTGGTTTCTTCTTTAGCAAAATATATAGAACATAGAACTTTACAGCACAGCACAGGCCCTTCGGCCCTCGATGTTGTGCTGACCTGTCATACCAACCTGAAGCCCATCTAACCTACACTATTCCATGTACGTCCATATGCTTGTCCAATGACGACTTAAATGTACCTAAAGTTGGCGAATCCACTACCGTTGCAGGCAAAGTGTTCCATTCCCTTACTACTCTCTGAGTAAAGAAACTACCTCTGACATCTGTCCTATATCTTTCACCCCTCAATTTAAAGCTATGCCCCCTCGTGCTCGTCGTCACAATCCTAGGAAAAAGGCTCTTCCTATCCACCCTATCTAATCCTCTGATTATTTTATATGTCTCAATTAAGTCACCTCTCAGCCTTCACTCTAACGAAAACAGCCTCAAGTCCCTCAGCCTTTCCTCATAAGACCTTCCCTCCATACCAGGCAACATCCTAGTAAATCTCCTCTGCACCCTTTCCAACGCTTTGACGTCCTTCTTATAATGCGGTGACCAGAACTGTACACAATACTCCAAGTGCGGCCGCACCAAAGTTTTGTACAGCTGCAGCATAACCTCATGGTTCCGGAACTCAATCCCTCTATTAATAAAAGCTAAAACACTGTATGCCTTCTTAACAGCCCTGTCAACCTGGGTGGTAATTTTCAAGGATCTGTGTACATGGACATTGAGATCTCTCTGCTCACCTACACTACCAAGAATCTTACCATTAGCCCTGTACTTTGCCTTCCGGTTACTCCTACCAAGGTGCATCACCTCACACTTGTCCGCATTAAACTCCATTTGCCACCTCTCAACCCAGCTCTGCAGCTTATCTGTATCTCTCCGCAACCAACAACATCCTTCTTCACTGTCCACAACTCCACCGACCTTGGTGTCGTCTGCAAATTTACTAACCCATCCTTTTACGCCTTCATCCAGGTCATTTATAAAAATAACAAACAGCAGTGGACCCAACACTGACCCTTGCGGTACTCCACTAGTAACTGGTCTCCAGGATGAACATTTCCCATCAACCACCACCCTCTGTCTCCTTTCAGCAAGCCCATTTCTGATCCAAACTGCTATATCTCCCACAATTCCATCCCTCAACATTTTGTACAATAGCCTACTCTGGGGAACCTTATCGAATGCCTTGCTAAAATCCATATACACCACATCTTCTGGTTTACTCTCATCTACCTGTTTGGTCACCTTCTCAACTCAATAAGGTTTGTGAGGCACGACCTACCCTTCACAAAACCGTGCTGACTATCCCTAATCAAATTATTCTTTTCTAGATGATTATAAATCCTATCTCCTTTCCAACACTTTACCAATAACTGAAGTAAGGCTCAATGGTCTATAATTACCGGTGTTGTCTCTACTCCCATTCTTGAACAGGGGAACCACATTTGCTATCCTCCAGTCATCTGGCACTATTCCTGTAGACAATGACGAGTTAAAGATCAATGCCAAAGGCTCGACAATCTCCTCCCTGGCTTCCCAGAGGATCCTAGGATAAATCCCATCCGGCCCAGGAGACATATCTATCTTCACACTCTGTAGGATTTCTAATACCTCTTCCTTGTGAACGTCAATCCCACCTAGTCTGGTAGCCTGTATCTCAGTATTCTCGACAACATTGTTATAAATGTGTTCAGTTGAAAATATTCACTTAACTGATACCTGGGATAGAGGTGTTTATCTTATGAAGAAGGTTGGACGGGCTAGTCTGTATCCATTGAAGTTCAGATGATTAAGAGAGCGTCTCATTGAAATGTAGAAGATTCTGAGAGGACGTTACAAATTAGGGGCAGGAAAAGTCATGCAGCCCATTGATCTTGCTCTGCCATTTAGCAGCAATCATGGTTGATCGAATTACGGCCTCAACTCCCCAAGTCTGCTCATCCTCCAACAACTACTGACTCTCAGTTTAGTCAAGAATCTATCTGCCCCCTCTCTTGGAAATATTTGATGATAGAACACTTTTGGCTATGAAGAGAGGCTGAATAAATTTGGGTTGTTTTCTTTAGAGCAGTGAGGGTTGAGGGGGGAGCAGATGGAGCCGTCACAGGTTATGAGAGCCCTGGACAGGGTGGACACATAGCGGCCAGTTGATCCCCTTAGATAAACGGTCAATAACAAGGGAATACAATTTTTAGGGTGAAAGGCAGGAGTTTTTGCCTCAACTATTCTCCCAGGCAGTGCCTTCCAGACACCCACACCCTTTGGGTGAAAATGTTTTCCTCAAAACTTTTCTAAACCTCCTGTCTTTCACTTTAAAGTTATCTCCCCTTGTTATTGACTGTTCTGCAAAGGGAAACTGCTACTTTCTAGTCACCCTATTCATGCCCCACATAATTTGATATACCACTATCAGGTCCCTCCACAACCTTCTCTGCTCCAAAGAGAATAACCCAAGGTTATACCCCCCTTTTCATAGATGAAATGCTCCATCCTAGGCACCCGCCTGGTGAATCTCCTTCACACCCCCTTCAGTGCATTCATATCCCTCCTATAGTTGGTGACCAGAACTCCACACAGTACTCCACTGTGGCCTTAGCAAAATTCTGTGCATCTCCAACATAATCTCACTACGCTTCCCTTCAGCCCCCACCCCAATCCAAAACCCTTTTTTGCAGATTATCTTTCTCCTTCCCCATAACAAACAGTGTTGTGGTGACAATAACTCATCTGCTGCCTCACAGTTATCATGAACACCTGTCAGGATTCATTCTCCAGAATTAGATCAGGTGCTGCACCGTCCTTTGTTGGACCATCTAAATGTTGCTATGAAAAGCTGTCCTGTTTACATTTCAAATAATACCCCCTCTAATCCCTTTATACTATGATTATCCCAACTGATATTGGGGTAGTTGAAATCCCTTTATATAATCACCCCGTTATTATTTTTACACACTTTGGTCAATTGACTACGTATTTGTTCCTCAATTGCCTGCTGACTATTTGGGTGCCTATAATATGCATCTGAGTAATTGCACAGATGGGGTTTAAATATGCCACTAGCAGTGATATTGCAAAGTCCCAGTGCCAGTGCGCACTTTTACTTCTTTTGCAATATGATTCCATGAGACAGGGATCGAACAGGCTAGCTGAGCAATTATGAAGATGCACAAGATGAAGAGCAGAAGACCACATGAGAAAAGAACAGTAGTAGGCCATTAAGTCTGCTCTGCCATTCATTAAGATCATGGCTAATCTGATTATCCTCAACTCCACTTTCCTAGCTTTTCCCTGTGCGTCTTCCCTTACTAGTTAATAATTTGGCTTTCTCAGCCCAGAATATAGTTAATGCTCCAGCCTTGATAGCTGTCTGCAATAAAAAAATTACACACATTCACTACCCTCTCAGAGAAGACATTCCTCCTCATCTTTGTCCTAACTGGGCAATGCCTTACTCTAAATCTCTGTCCCAGACTCACCCACGAGGGGAAACAATTTGCAAAGAGCTGCCAGAGACATGAAGGGCCAAATGGCTCTTCTAAGCAGTAACCATCTGTAATGCTTTTTCAGCCTGATCTGCACAGTCCGTTATTTTGAAGTTCTGTATCATGCCTTCCTTCAAATGGTAGAGTTGACAGCAAAGACCATTATTATAGATGGGAAATGGCTTTAAGAAGGAACCAAACATGTTTTTAGGGTGGGAACGAATTGTAGGGTTTGATACATTCATAGCAGGGATTGAGTCTATGGAAAGGAATGGTGAGTTGAGCCAAACCATCCTTTTATATTTCTAAACAATTGCGATCTATACTTTCTCCTGTCTCAGTACTGCACACAGCATTGGGACCATTTCAAAAATAATTGCTAAAATGGAAAAGAAAATTGATTTACATTAATGTTTTAAAACCTTATTTCTACCTTCTGAATTTCAAATTAAGATGAATGTTACAAAAACCACATTTTCCAATCAAAATCCCAATATGTTTATAGATGCATTGTTTACTAATTTTCTTTCTTTTAAATTACAATTACCAAATCCGTTCAGGTTTATACGCATCAATTTGTAATTTACTGCATGATTTAATAACCATTTCTATCTTCTGAAAATCAAAACCAATCTGTATTGATGTTTGTTTGAAGCAATTATCTAAATGAAGTGTTTCTAATAAACGAATATTTGAGGCCAGCAATTTCGTACGAATCCAGGTTTGCTTTTTTAAAGATAAGTAACTCACCGAATATCCATTTAAAAAAAGTTATAATCAATATGCTGTTGTTTTGTTTGCTTCACTTCTAATCTACTAAATTTTTAGAACAGAGAATATTACTGTCATCTAGAATATTAGGTGAATAAATTGTAAAGTTTGACAGTGTCATGGTTCCAAATATCAATAATTGTTCAATTGTAAATGGAACATCATGTTCACCAACTGAATCTGACCATTTTTTCCTCCTGTAATTTTCTTCCCTCCTTTGTTTCATAGAATTGTATAGACAGGTTTCGTGTTGTAAATTCTACGTTGATGTTTATACTGTGCCTGAGCCAATTCCCACTGTACACCATCTCGTCCTAGTCCAAAACATGTTCCGTTTCTTTTTGCCTCATGTTCATTGAGGATCTTTTTAAATCCTTCTATGCCATTTACCTCAACCACTATTTGTAATAGTGAGTTTCTCATAGTGTTGATTCACCAGATTTCCGATTTCTCCTCAATTCCTTATTTATTAGTGACTCTTCTACATTTAGAGCCCTAGATTTGAACAGCATGCACAAGCAGCCTTTCTTTTCCTGTGTCTGATATTTCTGCTTTTGTAACAGTAGTACGATGTGCAATTCTGGTCACTCTGTTATAGGAAGGAATTATTAAACAGGAGAGGATTCAGAAAAGATTTACCAGGATGTTGCCAGGAATGGAGGATTTGCCTTATACAGAGAGGTTAGATGAGCTGGGGCTGTTTTCACTGGAAAGTAAAAGATTGAAGGGTGACCTTTATAGAGGTTTATAAAATCATGTGGGGAATACATAACGTGAATAGGCAAAATGTATTCCTTAGGGTGGGAGAGTTCGAAAGTAACAAACCTAGACAGTAAACAGTAACAAAACAGAAATTGCTGGAAAAACTCAGCAGGTCTGGCTGCATTTGTGTGGAGAAACCAGAGTTAACATTTTGGGTTGAGTGACCCTTCCTCAGTAAACAGTATTGGCTTTTTTAAAATACTGCATCTATGTTTAATTGGACCCCTTCTTCTCCTGTTGTGTACCTTTGAGAGTGTATGTTTTCCAAGACGTCTACACTTTAGTAATCAGGGGAATGGGCCTCAGCTTATTTTCTTCACCTCTAGGATTAAGACTGATTTTTGTACCTCTACCATCAATATTGTGGAGACCAGTACAGTCAGCTTAAACATATGTAGTTTCCTTCTATTTGAATATTCAAAGTTCATCTTGGTTCTGTTATGTTATTTACATTCCCTCCAGTGAAAAAGTATTCAGTCATTCATAGTTAAGCCTGGAAACTTTTCATTCATAATCTGAGTTTGTACAGAATCTGGGGCATTGAGGTGTTATGAATTGCAGGAAAGTTTACAAACAAGCGTCACGGAACTAATTGTAATCTTTTGATTTAAAACAGCTTGACTTTCACTGTAAATAGGGCTGAAATGTTAAGGGTAGGTTTAATATTGTAGCATTTCTTCAGTTATTAAGTAGATCAGCGAAAGAAATGGTGAAACTGTCTCTGTTCCTATGGAGTGCCTTTCTCTTTGTTTTATCAGTTGGAAGTATTAGTACTTGCAGCATAGTTAAACATAGATAAAGTCAAAAGCTTTAACTGAGCCTTCATTTTGCTACCGTTCTAATTACCATCAACTCTCTCGCTTACAGCAACCAGAGATGCTCCACTTGGCTTCAGTCCAAGAGCTGCTATCTTGGCTTCTGAAAATCGCTTTGGATGAAGCAATGGACCAAAAAAACTATACTGAGAGTTAATTGGAAGGCAATTGGTTGTTCCAAAAATAGTTGTGCCTTACCAGAATTATTCTTTCGGGTATTTCACTCCTTGCTGCTGATGATACAACTCAGTCACCATGTAAATTAATGGTAAATGATAGCACCTTTGGGACTGAACAGGACAGGATTAACCCTGACTTCTTTTGTCTGTATCACTTACATTTGAACTTGGCCCAGCCTGCTCAGCTGGGTAACTTTTTGGTCACAGTTTGTAATGTAGTGCCACATTAATTTAGTAGGGCCTTCCTGTTGGCAGGGAGGGTGTGATGTTGTATATCTAACTGTAAGGGTCCAGACTTGTAATCTGGAGACCAGGTTAATGACTGAGAAGGGTAACTTGAATTCAAGTTTTAAAAATCTAGAAATAAACTGCTATTAGTAAAATGCCTACAATGCTGTTCTTTCTTCGGAAAAACCCAACTGACATCATTTGTCAAAAGATCTCCAGGTGAATTTGAGGAAAAGCCTTTCAAAGCTGCATGTGTTTAGATTGCACTTATTGAGAGCATGATGGTGATAAATTCACCTACGGAACAAGAATTGAACAATTTTATGAAGAAGGGAACGAAAGATGCATTGGAACTAGCTAAATTGCTTTTACACACTCAATTTGCGGAATAATGGCTGGGCTCAGATCGAAATTTCGGATGACGAGCTCAGTGTTTGCCTAAAAAGTGGGGCACTCAATTTGTGGAATAATGGCTGGCCTCAGAGATAGAAATTGCAGACTGCTGTAGTGACAGTTAAGTTGGGGACAAACTAAGTAAAGTGTCACTTGACATTTGATGTGTTGTATGCTTAACCCAGGAGTTCTCAGTCCCCAACCTGCTCCTTGGTACAACATTGTATCAGTGATAATGGGAACTGCAGATGCTGAAGAATCCAAGATAATAAAATGTGAGTCTGGATGAACACAGCAGGCCCAGCAGCATCTCAGGAGCACAAAAGCTGACGTTTCGGGCCTAGACCCTTCATCAGAGCCTTCATCTGATGAAGGGTCTAGACCCGAAACATCAGCTTTTGTGCTCCTGAGATGCTGCTGGCCCTGCTGTGTTCATCCAGCCTCACATTTTATTACCCTGGTACAACATCCTTGGTCTGTTTACAGGCTGGTCTGATCACACCCTCCTATACCATCGAAGATATAAAATGTGCAGGCAACATAAACAAAAGGCAATTACAGAATATTAGAGAAAGGTTAAAGACCTGCCAAACAAAGTTGCTCATGCACACAGATCTGATTATTTTTGCTGTTATATAGAGTAGACTTTGTTATTTTAGGAAGGCCACTAAAGATTATTTAGCTTTAGCAACTTTCTAATAGAAACATATATTTCTGGACTTTTTTTATTTGTTGATTTAACAAAAGAATTTAATCAGCATTTTTTTTAGGGCAGGGAGGAAAAGCAAGTGATTCTGTTTGGAAAACTAGTCTCTTAACGGAATAAACATCTTGCAGAATGGAGTCAATCTATTTGCTTGATTTTGGTTAACAAATTTAGAATTTTGGGAAATGGGGTGTAGGTTAGTTCATTTGGTTGGATGGCTGGTTTGTGATGCAGAGTAATGTCAACAGCGTCGGTTCAGTTCCTGCAATAGCTGAGGTAACCATGAAGAACATTCCTTCTCAACTTCTTCCCTCAGCTGAGGTGTAATGACTGTCAGATTGAGCAATCACCAGTCATCTCTGTCTAATGAGGGAGTAGCCCTATGATCTGGTAGGACTATACGTTACCTTTTTACACTGAATGTTACAGCACTTTACAGTATCAGGCCATTTACAGTTATCCCTCTATTCCTTTCTTCCTTTTGTATTAATCCAGTTTTCTCCTTAAATACAACTATGCTATTTTCTACAGCCAGTACATGTGGTGGCAAGCTCCACATTGTCATGTTTTTCTCAGTAGAATAAGTTGTTCCTGATCTTTTGGTCTGCCTGATACATAGAACATAGAACAGTACAGCACAGAACAGGCCCTTCAGCCCACAATGTTGTGCCAACCTTTGAGTGTTCAAACAACAATGTAATTTGTTTTAGTGTGGTTGACTGAGGGTTGTCAGGAGAAAGCAGCATCAGATTTAGTGTCTGTGTACACACACACAGCATAGATATTTGGCAACGATCGACCAGGTTTATGGATCAAAGCAGGTCTGCACCTACAAACTGGGCAACTGGTAAGGCTTGAGAAACATCAGGAGTTTCAAATGTTTGAAAGATTTCATCGCAAAACAAGTGTAGATACAATATACAGCAGAGCATCAATCAAGGCTGTGTTCCACCACATTTATTCTATAGTTTATCAAGACAGCAGCATTGGATAGGCATGTTTCGGAAGAATGGCATGAAGAAGCTGACAGAAACCAGAGTTTCTCAGCAACATTCAAGCCCTTCCCCCCAAAAAAGGGTGCTGATTGTGTAGACATGGTCAAATTCCAGTACCACATAACAAACGCATTCATATGTAGCAGCTCGACTTACACGTGGGAAACAGCCAAGTGAATAAATCCAGTGAGGAGTTTCCAGGTGAGCAGGGAGGGTGACAGTTCACAAAAGAAAGACTTGAGTAATTCAGACAAAAGGTGCCACGTAGTGTAGATTTTATTACACAATTTACATCAGTCATGCTCTTACAAAGATGAAACCAATGCAAGTCATTAACAAAGACAAAATTTTAAAAATCTACTGAACTTGTATCAAGGTTAAAGATGAGAGAACTTTGGGTTTCTTTTGGACTACTCCATGAAGCCAACCACAACAAATTTTTGTAATAATTATGATTCGGAGCAGGAGGTTGGCTTTCCAAAACATTAGGACAGTAGCAAACACTATCACGTGATTTAGATTTTATTATTAGTCCCAGGGTTTGGTAGAGCCACTTATCACGAGGTGGTAGTCAGTCAATCCTGCCTTGAATGGTGACTGTTCTGACAGTGATAGAAATCCCACAATACATGCCATACGCCACGGCACCACCTGTTATGAGCTCAACTAGTAATTTTTTCTGAGTTGGTAAAATGAGAGTTTGAGTTTAGCACCTGAATTTGCATACAGTCAAGCTGTCACTGCATTGCCATATTGGGGGATGCATTGGGATGTAGCCCTTTAGCTGTTCTAGGGGTCTGGTTTGATGTTGAAGTCAGTGACTATTACAAAGGAGAACAGCACCTGTTCTGACCACTATTCTTTTGTCCCCCTTGTCTTCCTCATAGTTTGTATATTCGGTGTCCTTTCTCTGAGTGAGCTGCAACCGAAGCTGAGAAGTCTGACTTATTCTTTATAAAGGAAGGCATCCACACCTATTGGCTGCAAGTTCCCCTGTTAGATGGCTGTCTAATACTCTAGAGGTGCTAGTCTCCATTTGCAAAGACTGAGCTTCTGACTCGGAACTGTGAATGCTATGTCCCCTGAGCCAATGATGGGGTGCATACAAGAACACCAGAGGATGTTGTCCTGTCTTCTTGTAGTTCATAGTCTAGTCGAGATCATCTTCTAGTTTCCGCCTGTAGAGACTGGCTGAAGCAGCTTTGAATTATTCACCTCCTGATTAGAGGATTGAGAAATAATGAGTATTGCATTCAAAACAATGCTTCCTCCTTCTCCTTATCACCCGAAAGCTGAGATTCCTCGTGCATACATAGGCACGCGTATTAGTGAGGACATCAGCCTTGTGTCTTGACCCTCTGCCTGTTATGGTACCAGGTGCTGCCCTCAGAATATTGATGTTACGCAGGCTTTCGGAAATTACATTTACAGAAGGGGAATGCCAGTGAAAACAAGGTTAGTTAAAATGCAGAAATGCAATAAATATAACTTTTCAGTGAATAGATTGTTTTCAATAGGACTTATTATTTAAAACGAACTAGCTTGTATTATGTTAGCATGATTGGTTATTAAATTACTAACTCTATCTAGTTGCTTATCCTGGATAGTTTCCATTATCTTTGACTCTTTCCTGCATTAATTATGCCAAATTAATTAGAATTAGTATCTTCTGACAACTTTATTTTGATTAAAATAATTAATTAAGACTGTGATTGGAATATTTTTCTATCCCTTTCATAATACTAATTGGGTTTTCTCATCCCATTTATGAATGGATCTGTTCCTTCATTGTGTACACTTATTGCTTGGTAGTTCGGATAAAACTTTAAAACTATATTCCAGCCATTGTTCTGGCTTTAATTCTCCTTATCTTTCAAACCTTGTGCATGCACAAGCAAAAGGCAGATTATAGTTCAAAGAGAGAGAAGCTATAGTGTGCAGGACCATAATTCAGCACAGGAAATACTGAGAGTAATTTATAACAATGTCATGAAGGCTCATTGTTTACTGTATGGATGTGTCAGCACATGCTAATCCGTGGGGAGGAGTTGTTGATGATTTATTCAATGTTTTGGGCAGCAGGAGTATCTGTGTATAAGATTGTAAGGTACTCACTTGTTGTCCACACCTATGATCTTTAATACTGACAAGTGCTGCTGTCACGCATTTATAAAGGAAATCCATTTTTGTCTTTTTTGAGAAATATTGCTGTCCCTATACCCGTCTTTCTCTCTGTCCCTTCTGCCTTTCTCCTCCCTTCATATTTTTTGTGCAATTACAATAACATCATGGATTTCTAATGCACCTTTAGTATTGAAACAATCAGACATGCACTTAAGCCTGTTTGTAGCTGTTTTGTCAGGCTTCTGAACTTAGTATTAGGAAGGTCGGAAAATAAAACGTCTGGAAGACTTATCGTCTTCATCACCCCACATCAGTGTATAATCTGAATCTTCTTCGACACCAGTTTCTGAATTCTCCGTTGTTCTTGCCCTCTCCCCGGAAGAATTGCATTGCATGGCCACTCGCTGATGAACACTGCCGTATTACAGCATCTCATTAATTTACAAACAATAGAATTGGATAGCCCTTAGAGCTTACAGTGTCTTTTATGACTGATCCATGTTACAACTTCACTTACCTGCCTAATAGTATATAAAAGAGAAATCTAATTTGAGGGTGGGGAAAGCAGAAATATTGATGGAAATAGCCCACGCCAAAAGGGCATTTGCTACTGTCATCCTCTTGGAGTTCAGTTACTATAATAGCAATGTTAACTGCAATATCATAGTCCCTTCTTTGTTTATGGGACCATTTTGAAGTAAATTCTCAAGTAAAATGCACTGTCCATCTGAGCCATTGGTGGAAGCTACTAAATCAGTTTTTTTTAAATGCAAGTTGAACTAATTACTAGTTAAATTTGCTGATAGCAGAGCTGTATCTATATCGAAAGCTTTTGTGTTATTTCTCCACAGTGTTACTTAAGAGATAAAGGTTAATATTATATTGCAATACTGGTGCAATGCCTTATTGTCAGAGGCACCACCCTTCAGATAAGATGCTAAATCAAGGCAGCATCTGCTTTCCAGATTCCTGAAGCAGTATTTAATGAAACACAGACAGTACTTCCAACATCCAAGGAATACCCAATATTTGGTTTTGTAAACATGTTTTACCAAATAATTGTTTTTCTCACATCAATAAACAAAATAATTGATTGTGTGCTTCATCAGTCAAAAGTCACATGACACCAGGTTATAATCTAACAGGTTTACGTGAAATCACAAGCTTTCGGAGCACTTTCGAAGCTTCTTCGTCACCCAGAGAGTGGTGGATATATGGAATGCTCTGCCCCAGAAGGCAGTGGAGGCCAACTCTCTGGATACTTTCAAGAAAAAGATGGATAGAGCTCTTGAAGATAGTGGAATCAAGGGTTATGGGGATAAGGCAGGAACAGGATACTGATTGTGGATGATCAGCCATGATCATAATGAATGGTGGTGCTGGCTCGAAGGGCTGAATGGCCTACTCTTGCACCTGTTGTCTATTGTCTGTTGTCACTGTGGGATTTCACCTGATGAAGGGGCAGCTCTGTGAAAGCTTGTGGTTTCAAATAAACCTGTTAGACGATAACCTGGTGTCATGTGACTTCTGACTTTGTCCATCTCAGTCCAATACCAGCACCTCCATTTCATTGCTTTATCAGAGTTCCGGAAATCTTGCTATGTTTAAAATGACTGAAATACAACAGTGACTAACTGTAAGGTTATTAGTAAATCACTTGATGTTTGAGTCCAATTGTAGGGTGCAATATAAGTACTTTACTATCTTTCCTTTTATGTGAACATCACCTACTATTTAATATGCACATACTCTAACTAATATTTTTATTTTATCTTTGGCCACTATGTCTCAAACCTTTTAAATCATAATGGACACAAGCATCTCTGATTGCAATCTGTGCTTGATGTTTTCCATTTAGACGCCATTACAAGACACCAATATTTCAGAATTATCCTCTAACTTTCTCAATTTCTCAGTTTTTTTGCACTTTGCACATTTGAAGGTTATTATTCAATGTTGATTTTAGGTGTTATTCACATAAGAGATTAAGTAATAATATCTTTGTAGTCCTCTTGTCAAACCATGTAAGTATCGAATAGCCCTTCTGCCTTGACATTCTGGAGCCAGTGTCCTCAATTGAGAAATATTATCTGTGCAGTGTAGTACACTGCTGATTTAAAGGAAGTTTTAATTTATTTATTTTGATCTTAAGTAATATTAATTTTCTTGCCAGCTGGTCCACTTCAGTGACTTCACTGACAGAAGTGCTTCAGTGTGGTTGCAATGAAAACAATGGGACTACTTGCAAAATAATTGTTGAACCTCAAGAAACTGCTTTACTCGCTGGCAATACACATTGCCATGCCAGCTTACTGAAACTCCTTGGTTCCTGCACATGTCTGAAACATCATTTACTGCTGTTTAATAATCTTTGAGAATGCTCTTCTGGATACATCACAAGAATGATGTAGCAGGGAGAGATTCCCTATCAGAAGGTCTCCAGAATGGGAGAATATTGATGTACGTATTCCGTAGTTTTCCTTCCCTTTTAACATGTCAACCTTCATTGAGTGGATGACGCTCTTGTTACGGAGTCAGATTGTTGTGTGTTCAAATGTGCTTGAGAAAAGTAATTGTTGGCACCAGTTAACAAATATGTCAGTTTCAAAAGACATTCAGTCCTCTTGAGGACTAATCTATCCCGTTTCATTTCACTGATTTGTTCCAGTGTCAAGACGTTTGCTTTCGCGCTCCAGACGTTTGAGCATGCTAGAGTCAATTCTGAGAGCACACTACTTTGTTGGAAGTGCTGCCTCTCAGGTGAGGTGTTTGCCAAAGGGGCTGTTGCCTTCTCCGTAGACATAAACAATTTGCTGGCACAATTTTAGAAAAGGCAAGGGAGTTCTCCGCAGTGTCATAGACAGTATTTTGTTCTCAATCAATATCACTAAAAGAACGGATCATCTATATCAGGTTGTTCTCTGTTGTACCTTGCAGTACATTGAATGGCTAACACAATTCAGTACACCACAATAGTGGCTATATTACAGAAAGGTATGTGTCATAGAGTCATACACTCACAAGAGCCTCTTCAGCCCATTGTGTTTGCACTGATCTGTCTACAGTAATCCCACTTTCCAGTACTTTTCCCATAATTTTGAATGCTATAACATTTCAAGTGTTCATCCATGTAACTTTTAAAACTTGTGAAGTTTTCTGTTTCTACTACCCTCCTAGGCAACACATTCAAGATTCTCACCCCCCCCCGAATGAAACAAAATGTCTTCAAATCTCCTCTAAACTTCCTGCCCTTCACCTTCAATTGATGACCCCTGTAATTGACCTTTCAACTGAGAGGAATAGCTGCTTCCTATCCACCATGTCCATGCCCCTCATAATTTTACTCAGCTCAATCAGGAATCCCCTCAGCCTTCTCTGCTCCAAAAAACAAGCCAAGCCTAACCAGAGATGGTAGGAACTGCAGATGCTGGAGAACCTGAGATAACAAGGTGTAGAGCTGGATGAACACAGCAGGCCAAGCAGCATCAGAGGAGCAGAAAAACTGAAGTTTCGGACCTAGACCCTTCTTCAGAAAAGGCAAATTATCCGGACATTACTGTACACACTTTGTGGGAACTGGCTGTATTGAAGTTGACTTCAAAATTACTATATTCTCTGCAAAGTTCTGACACATCCAGAAGTACTTACTTCTGTCACCAATGTTAAGTTGCATGATCCCTGACAAAAGGATGACAAAAGGAAAAATGATACCAGGCCTTCATTGATGCTCTGAGACCAGCAGATTGAGTGTGCGTGAAAGTACCACATGCTAAATTATGCCTTTAACCTTCTTTCCTTCCCAAAGCCTAACTAGCCTTTCTTCATAGTTAAAATGCCCCAACCCAGGCAATTCTAGTGAATGTGCTCCGCATCCCCTCTAGAACAATCACATTTTGAAGTTGTAAAAAGTGATACGCAAATTCAAGCCCTTTATTTAGTGTTTTTCAAATAGTTGACCATAAATCCATTCCAGTTTTTGAAAATTCAGTTCTTTGTGGAGGAACAATGTATTGGAATCTTAACAGAACATGCTGCTGGGTAACAAGATCTGAATTTTGTGATTTCAGATCTTGACCTCATTTGAAGGTGGCATTGAGCAGTGACCAAATATGTTTGCCTTTGGGAAGACAAGAAGGTTAAAGGCATAATTTAGCATTTGGCTTTTTCACGCACACTCAATCTGCTTGTCTCAGAGCATTAATGAAGGCCTGTTACAGCTCCTTCATCCTTTTGTAAGGGATTGTGCACCTTAACACTGCTGAAAGGAGTAAGTATTTGCATCTTTCCTGAGTGCTGGATGTGTCAGAACTTTGCAGTGAATATAGTAATTTTGAAGTCCACGAACTGTATATGGTAATGTCCAGATAATCTGCTTTTTTGTGGGTTGTTGCAGGATAGACATTGGCTAGGATAACATGAATCACTCTTGTACTCTTCTTCAAAGTGCTGTAACTCGAGAAGACGGACTGGACCTCAGTTTAAATTCTTATCTGAAGAGTATTGCGCAAGTATACGGAAAAGCATTATTTCATTGGAGGCTGTTCAGAGAAGATTTACCAGGATGATTCCCATTTGGAACATTTGGAAGGATTCTCTTATTAGAAAGAATAAAGAGGTTGGAACTCTGTTCAGTGGAATTCAGAAGAATAAGAGACAGTCTCATTGAAACATAGGATTCTTAAGGGTTTTGACAGGATAAATGCTGATAGAATGTCCCCCTTATGGAAAAGTCTAAGACCAGAGGATGTAGTTTCAAAATGAAGAGGTGGCAATTTAAAACTGAGATGAGGAGGAATTTCTTCTCTCAAAGGGCTGAGAGTCTTTGGAAGTATTTGCCACAGAGATCTGTGGGGGCAGATTCCTTACGTATATTTAAGGCTGAGTTTGGATGAACAAGTGGGCTGGCAAAAACATGTAGATAGAGTACAATACGGAAAAATGTGATGTTATACAGAAGAGGTTTCTATTACTAAAATTGAGAAAGCCGACAGAAAACAGAGTGGTTAGGAAGTCCTCGCCTATGAATCACAAAAAGCTAGTGTCCAAATTCAGTGGCTAATGAGGACGGCAAATGGAATGTTGGTCTTCATTTCAATATATGTCAGCTCTGCTGAAAGCAAACTATGCAAATGAGACAATGGCATGGGAGGGGTAATCAAGACTGAGGACGGAATTCATAGTCTGGAGTTGTTGAACTCTGAGTGCAGAAAACTGTAAAGTGACTTAGTAAAGAATTAGGAGCTGTTCCTCCAGCTTCCGTTGGCATCTCTATATTTCATTCTTCTTTTTACTACAATGCTTTTTGTACCTTGTTGCCACAAAATAGTAAGATATCATTTGAGCCACATTATATATTTTTGTCTTGGCAAAATAGAGGCAGTGTTTGGCAGCTCAGTTCTGTAGTGCAGTTGCAATTTGGGCATGTGCAGTCTGGCACCCTGCTGTGCTGTTGAGGAGCAACATTAAGAAGATACTGTGTATTTTATCTGTGTGGAGGAAATTTCAGAGACAAAATTGTCAATGGTTTGCTTATTTGCCAATGGCCAACTCAAATGATTTAGGGGAGGCTTGGAAAGAGATCAGAGCCTTCTTTAGAGATAGGAAGAACTGGAGTCTGAGATAACACAGTGTGGAGCTGGAGGAACACAGCAGGCCAGGCAGAGGAGCAGGAAAGTTGACACTTCGGGTAGGAGCCCTTCTTCCGAAATTGTGGAGAAGAGTTGCAAACCTCTGTCACCTTCTGTGTATCGAACCTTCCTTATCTTTAATATACGTGGAGAAACTCAAATCCTGAAAGGAGCAAAGAATATAAAAACACTCTTCACAAGGCTGTATGAGTTGACAATTTGTAATGGATAAAGATGGGACAGTTTGCATGTGTGAATATATTTTTAAAAATCACTTTTAAGAGCTAAAGGAAAGAACATTGGGCAGCACAGTGGCTCAGTGGGTAGCACTGCAATCTCACAGCACCAGGGACCTGGGTTCAATTCCAGCCCCGGGCGACTGTCTGTGTGGAGTTTGCACATTCACCCCGTGTCTGCTTGGGTTTCCTCCGAGTGCTCCGGTTTCCCTCTCACAGTCCAGAGATGTGCAGGCTAGGTGAATCGGCCATGCTAAATCGCCCATAGTGTTCACGGGTGTGTGGGTTATGGTGGGAAGCTGTAAGGGCTGGTGTGGACTTGTTGGGCCGAAGGGCCTGTCTCCACACTGGAGGGAATCTAATCTATTGAGCAGTGCTGAAATTTATTTTATATTTTTGTTGATTTTTAAGAAATTTTCAATGAGCTAACACATTTTTTGACATACCGTCAACAAAATTACATATCTGCAATATAGAGTGAAGCCAATCACGGTCACGGGGTGTTCAGTAAACAGTTGCATTTTCAGAATTAGACTAAAGCAGAAAGTATGAGGAGTGTCAGGCTCAGTAAATGTCTGAAAGATAAAGCAAGGTTGGGATTTCGGCTGACATCACTCTTCAGACCCTCGTGTTGTTGGTGAAGGCTTAACCAGAATGAAAAATCAGGAAAGTACTTCAGGTTAAGAATGTTACATTGCCTCGAAATATATTTTTAAGAAACAAAAATGCCGTGTGCTGAGATAATCAAGTGTGAGGCTGGATGAACACAGCAGGCCAAGCAGCATCTCAGAAGCACAAAAGCTGACGTTTCGGGCCTAGACCCTTCATCAGAAAAGGGGGATGGGGAGAGGGAACTGGAATAAATAGGGAGAGAGGGGGAGGCAGACCAAAGATGGAGAGAAAAGAAGATAGGTGGAGAGGAGAGTGTAGGTGGGGAGGTAGGGAGGGGATAGGTCAGTCCAGGGAAGACGGACAGGTCAAGGAGGTGGGATGAGGTTAGTAGGAAGGAAATGGAGGTGCAGCTTGGGGTGGGAGGAAGGGATGGGTGAGAGGAAGAACAGGTTAGGGAGGCAGAGACAGGTTGGACTGGTTTTGGGATGCAGTGGGGGGAGGGGATGAGCTGGGCTGGTTGTGTGATGCAGTGGGGGGAGGTGACGAACTGGGCTGGTTTTGGGATGCGGTGGGGGAAGGGGAGATTTTGAAGCTGGCGAAGTCCACATTGATACCATTGGGCTGCAGGGTTCCCAAGCGGAATATGAGTTGCTGTTCCTCCAACCTTCGGGTGGCATCATTGTGGCACTGCAGGAGGCCCATGATGGACAGGTCATCTAAAGAATGGGAGGGGGAGTGGAAATGGTTTGCGACTGGGAGGTGCAGTTGTTTATTGCGAACCGAGCGGAGGTGTTCTGCAAAGCGGTCCCCAAGCCTCCGCTTGGTTTCCCCAGTGTAGAGGAAATGTTCTGAGATAAGTACCATTTATAGTCATGCTCATTAGCATAGTTGGGGCAGAGGAAAGCCTGAAGCTGTTGAAGTCGCCGTTCAGATCAGAGGATTGCAGAGTGCTGAGGAGAAATGTGCGACGCAGTCTGTTCTTAATCCAAAATTGCTTTGTTTCAGTTTTGACTGAAGTTTGAGTTGAACTTGACTGGAACAAAGGAAAGATTTGGAGTAAGAGTAGGAAAAGGAGGAATTTGAAGTGACAAAATCTAAGCTGCTGAACAAACAATCATCCAATCTACTTTTGATCTGAATATAAAGGAAACTGCTCCATCGACCATGAATATGATACACAGGATTGAAATGATGATGTATGGAATAAATCAGTGATTCAAGGATCTTATCATAAACGTGACTTCTAAAAAAAAATTGAATAGTCTGCTTTGCAATTCCAGAATCTGTTGTCTTTGTTTCAGATGTTTGTTCACGCCCCTTGTCTAATAACATCAGTTTGCCTACAACATACAAATAAAATGCTGATTAGATTTTCGGTGCTCTGTATACCTCAGTGGGTGGCAATTTTCTGTGCCAGATATCATTGTGTATTAAACCGAAATTCAGAAGCTCCGATTGCTCTCTGCTTTATTGTTGGACATTGAATTGGGTTAAGAGCCATTGTTTCATCTTAGGGTCTTGGCTTGAAGCCTGGCTAGATTGATAAAAGCCTCCTTTGTCTGATATCTTACAAAAGACCTCTTAAAATCAGCCTTAATGCAGTTTCTAGTGGACATGGACCTACAGTCATTAGGCACTTCTGCACAGCATAAGCGAAGTAGCAATTTTTTGGAATGGTGTGTGTACTGAGGTTAGGGTTTGTAGGATAGAGAGAGGATATTTCATTTGAGCTTTGAGTGAAATCTGAGATGGAAATATTTGGGACACTGCAGCGGTAGCTTTAAGATATTTTCCTAATCAATCTGTTCCTGGATGTTATTACATACCTCTGGAGGAGCTGGCACTTAAATGCATGTCTTTTGGCCACAAGAGCCCAAACAGAAGCTTTAAGCTGTATTTGAACTGCTTGGAAGAAACTGAGACAGTTTAATTAGATATGACGAGATCTTCGTTTATTCAAACATTGTTAGTGCAAGGCACAGGAAGTTTTGCACTATATATTAATGCTGCATTGATGGCTGCTCCATCAGTGTCTGTGCCTAATACCCCATATTTCCCCCATAAGCCTTGTGGCTCCTCTACCTCTCGTGTCCTGTATATTGCTCCTTAAAGCCTAATGGGTTGGTCACCTATCTAATTCTGTGACGTGGTTCAAATTTGTGCAGTATAATGAAGACAAATGTGAAATGATGCTTGGAAGTACTAGGAAAGGTAATATAAAATAAAGGAGTTCTGAGGAAAGGTCACCTGACCTGAAATATTAACTCTGATTTTTCTCCACAGATGCTGCCAGACCTGCTGAAGTTTTCAAGCAATTTCTGCTTTTGTTTCTGATTTGTAGCATTCACAGTTCTTTTGCTTTCTACAAACTAAAGGGTTCAATTCCAAAGAGGGTGCAGGAAAAAAAGGGACCTGAGTCTGTATATGCAGCAAGTGGTTTAGGGTGGCAGGATGGCTTAAGAAAGCAGTCAATAAGGTATACAGGATCATGGACATAGAAATATATTCATTGAATCCTGACAGTGTGGAAAGAGGGCATTCTGCCCATCGAGTCCATACCAACTCTCCAAAGGACATGCCGCCCAGACACCACCCACCACCATCCTTGTAATCATACATTTCTCATGGCTAATCCATCTAACCTGCATGCCCCTGGAGATTATCGGCAATTTAACATGGCTAATCCATCTAACCTGCATGCCCCTGGAGATTATCGGCAATTTAACATGGCTAATCCATCTAACCTGCATCTTTGGACTGTGGAGGAAACTCACGTAGACACGGAGAGAACATGCAAACTGCACACAGACAGTCGCCCAAAGATGGAATCGAACCTGGGCTCCTGGTGCTGTGAGGCAGCAGTGCTAAACACTGAGCCACGAAGCTGCTCTCAGAAGCACAGCTTTAAAAAGCTATCAAGTTAAGGTTCATCCCGAACTGAAGTACTATGCCCAGTTTTGGGCACCTTGCTTTCAGAAGGACATACAGGGCACTGAAAAGGTTTGTAGGACTGATTCAATGGATAAGGGACTTCAGTCGTGAGGATGGATTGAAGAAGCTGGATATCTCCTTCTCAGAGAAGAGAAGGCTGAAAGTTGATTTGACACGTTAAAGTTATGAGGGCTTTCAATATAGATAAGGGAGAAACTGCTCTCATTAGCAGAAGAATCGACAACCTGAGGACACCTTTTTAAGGTGATTGGTAAAAGAACCACAGCTGTGAGGTGTTATGATCTGAAATGAACTGCCTGGAAATGTGGTGGCGACATGGGTATAGTTGATGCAGACACTGGATGACAAAATGGGAAGGTCTCCATCATTCACCATTACAAATGCAGCAGTAATTTCTAAAACGTGTTTTGGAAAAATGGACACTCCTGTTCCTATTTCTCATTTAATGCAGGAACCCACCTGGGATACAGAAAGCTTGTGAAATTTGCCCTATAATGGTCAGACGGTTGAAGGGTGTCACGTTTTGTGTAGCAAAGCTTTTCTATGTCTTTAGCTGACACTGCATCACCAGGCAAGACAATTTAATGAAATGAAAAAATTTCAGTGAAAATGCAGTCTTAGGGGTGTAATTACAGATGTTTCTTAGGAAGGTGCTTTAAAATTTTCTTAAGTTCACAGCATATTAAAATTCAGGAATAATAACTATATGCAGCATTGTTTGCGTGAACAAGGTCAGATGAACGTGTATTTCAGTATTGCGCACAGCAAAAGGCCCTCTGTGATCACCCAAATTTTTCAAAATGTTATGGATCAAAAAGGTTGAATGCAAACTTCAATGACAAAAGTAATTAGGTCCCTCTGTGAGATCTTCAAATCCCAAAGCACACTCCAAGGGTTTTACAACTGATGCTGTTTATTAGATCAAGGATGTGCCTCTCTGTGAAAACTTCAAAAAAAGGCGAAAGGAGATGCCATTAAAATTACCACAGATCCTCCTTTTTCTTTTTTGTGTCCCTCCCCTTCCCCCAATACGACCTTTGTCCGTCTCTGTCCTTGATTAAAACTTATTTTATCTCTAACATTAATTAGATTTGAATAACAGGCAACAAATTTAGTTATTTTTCTGTCTTCTTATGTTTGGCTGTGTTCTCAATATTTTATGTTTTCCTTGTTTGGGCAGGTTTTTTGTGGATGTACTTTGTCTAATTTGTGTTCTGCATTTTCTATCTTCCTCTCTCTTCTTGTTAAGGTGCAACGATACAGCCAGCAGCATGGTCCGATGAGTACCAACTGTACATATCTACCTCTTTCAAAGAATATCCTGCACACATAAGCCTAAACACAGAAAGTTGCCCTATAGCTAGTAATATTCTAATTTGTATCTTCGCATTCACCCATTACCCTGATCCTGGTACTGCTCCTAGTCAAGCAACACATACTTCAGTTTTGAAATCCTCATTGTTTATTTCAATACCTTTATGACCTCCCTGTTGCTGTTTCCTCATGAAATGATATGAGCCTCCAAGATTCAATTTATCGTTCATCACTGGTAGAGTCATGGTTACAGAGGTGTACAGCACGGAAACAGACCCTTCTGCCCAACTCGTTCATGCCGACCAGATTTCCTAAATTAATCTAGTAGCTGTTGCCTTGAGCTATCAAGAGCCTAAACTCTAATTTCCTTCCTAAACCTCTCCACCACTTTACTCACTTTCTCTCATTTTACAAAGCATTGCCTTTTTGACCAAGTCTACCCTTTTGACCAAGCATTTAGTCATGCATCAAAATATCACATTACGTGGATAGGAGTCACATTTTGGTTAATAACAGTCATGAGTGTGTTGAGAGGTTTTACTGTATTAGCTTACATAGAAAGTAGGTGCAGGACTAGGCCATTTGGCCCATCGAGCTTACTATGTCAATGTAAGCTGTGGGAGAAGGTCAGCCCAGCTGCTGTTGCCTTTCTCCCATTTTGTGGAGCAAGAAATGCCATACATATGCTTTCTGGGAGCAGCCATACAGCAGCAATCAGGTACACAGTGACTCTGTTTTTCTTTGTTTTCTTCTCTTCCTCTGTGTCACTCAGACCACTTTTAATTACCCTGCTTTCACTCTGGCCAGGATCTATGAATTCCACTCGGGCAGGAGTTCAGATTTGAAACTTGGTTTAGTTCCACACAGGGAAGTGAATTTACCAGCTGAACCATTGGAATGTATAAATAGTTGTTTATTTTCACTCATGCTGAGACTGTGGCTGTGCAGGTAGTAATTCTAATTCTTTGCTTACTACCCTCCCATTGTTTGTCATGGAGAGTGGATTAAAAAGACACTTTGTTGTCTCTTTAAATTCATTAATTTTCTGGGATCTGCACTTCATTTACCGTACCCCATATTGTATTTAAGTTTCAGTGGAATACTGTACGTGACTAATGCACATTTGATTTGGAATTATTTATTTCTGAGCAGCTCTCATTTCATGCCTCACCAAACTGAATGTGATATTAGTGTAAAGTTTTAGCGTAAGCTGCCTCATCATCAGTAGAAATTCACCCAATGAAGCATGAAGCTGTTAAACTTTATGCGAAAGGAACGACAACATGACTGGTGTGCAAATTAAGATAAACTCCTTTCTCTGAAAAATGTACAGGTGTGTGTTCTGTGAAAATTTTGCAGTTTGCTTTATAATTTGCCATTCCAATTGCATTGCCAGCCTTGGGGCAGTGGGTAGCACTCTCACTCCCTAGTGGAAGGTTGTAGTTTCAAGTCCCACTCAACTTTGTAACCTAGAAAAGGTAAAATGCTGATCACAAATGCTTTAAGTTTTCCTTTGCTGGCCAGTGCTGATCTTAATGTCTTTGAGCCACATGAATTTTAAATAAGACCATAAGACATAGGAGTGGAGGTAAGGCCAATCGGCCCATCGAGTCCGCTCCACCATTTAATCATGGCTGATGGGCATTTCAACTCCACTTCCCTGCATTCTCCCCATAGCCCTTGATTCCTTGTGAGATCAAGAATTTATCAATCTCCACCTTGAAGACATTTAACGTCCCGGCCTCCACTGCGCTCCGTGGCAATGAATTCCACAGGCCCACCACACTCTGGCTGAAGAAATGTCTCCTCATTTCCATTTTAAATTTACCCCCTCTAATTCTAAGGCTGTGCCCACGGGTCCTCGTCTCCCCGTCTAACAGAAACAGCTTCCCAGCGTCCACCCTTTCTAAGCCATGCATTATCTTGTAAGTTTCTATTAGTTCTCCCCTCAACATCCTAAACTCGAATGAATACAATCTCAGGATCCTCAGCCGTTCATCGTACATTAAACCTACCATTCCAGGGATCATCGGTGTGAATCTCCGCTGGACACACTCCCGCACCAGTATGAACTTCCTGAGGTGTGGGGCCCAAAATTGGGCACAGTATTCTAAATGGGGCCTAACTAGAGCTTTATAAAGTCTCAGAAGCACATCACTGCTTTTATAATCCAACCCTCTTGAGATAAACAACAACAGTACATTTGCTTTCTTAATCACAGACTCTACCAGCAAGTGAATCCTTAGAGAATCCTGCACTAACACTCCCAGATCCCTCTGTACTTCTGCTTTATGAATTTTCTCACCTTTTAGAAAATAGTCCATGCCTCTATTCTTTTTTCCAAAATGCAAAACCTCACATTTGCTCACGTTGAACTTCAGCCATTTCCTGGACCACTCTCCTAAACTGTCTTAATCTTTCTGCAGCCTCCCCACCTCCTCAGTACCAGCTGCCTGTCCACGTAACTTTGTATCATGGGCAAACTTCGCCAGAACGCCCCCAGTCCCCTCATCCAGATCATTAATATATAAGGTGAACAGCTGCGGCCCCAACATTGAACCCTGTGGGACACCACTCGCCACCAGTTGCCATTCAGGAAAAGAGTCTTTTATTCCAACTCTCTGCCTTCTGTCAGACAGCCAGTCCTCAATCCAAGCCAGTAGCTCACCTCGAACACCATGGGCCCTCACCTTACTCAGCAATGGCCCCACTAACTTGCATATGTCCCAATCTGTGAAAACTTAAAGCCTTGGGTATTGTCATTTCGGGTTTGTCTATAGCTTCTTTCACATCTCTAGCCTTATGTAATTTAAATAGGCCATCCTTCAAATGTGGCCTGTAAGTTGAAGTAGAACTGAGATGTTGGAATTGTTATGGTGGTGAAAATAGCTCAGATGCCATAGTTGGCCATAAAGCAGCCACCAACAGGCCAGAAAGTGTCAAGGTGGGTGGTGGGCTGCCCAGCATTTAGTTCTTCATTCCTTTTGTGGAGGGCATCCTAACTTTGACCATCCTGAGTGGCTGATTGACAGTGTTCGAGCCCCTCAACTGGTATTGAAAGCAGCTGTTGATCTACTATGCTGGGACCATCTGAGCTCTATGCTTTGATTTGACTGAGGCAACCATGATAAGCTTCTTGGATAACAAAGTGTGGAGCTGGATGAACACAGCAGGCCAAGCAGCATCTTAGGAGCACAAAAGCTGACGTTTCGGGCCTGGACCCTTCATCAGACAAGCTTCCTGTCTTTGTGCCTGCACAAGACGACATGGCAAGGCAGAAGTGATACCTGCTTAGTAGCTCTGGCTAAGGCAGCATATTGACCAAAGCAATGCAAGATAGAGATGCTATGAGTCTTGAGGTGGGCAAAAGTAGTCCCAGATATTACCTTGGCAGCTGATTTTATATGGTACACCTTGCAGCCAAACTGGATTGTGTTATCTGGGGAGTCAGTGAGGGGTAGGACATAATATCTCTTCACAGGCTGCAGCCCTTAATTAACTGTTGACCTGGGCTGCATCAGGCTGAGATGAATAGATTCTTGATCTGAAAGGGAGTCAAGGATTGGGTGAAAGGGCAGGAATGTGGATATGAGGATTGTTGGATCAGCCAAGATTCTGTTGAATGGTGGAGCAGGTTTGATGGGCTGAATAGCCTACTCCTGTTCCTATTTCTTATGGTCTTTTGTCTCTTGTATCTTGCAATCAGCCAGGAACATTTAATCCAAAGGAATAAAATGAATTTGTGGTCACAGAACAGCTTAAACTGCCTAACCTCCAACTGAGTTCTACTTTTACATAATTTACAAGCCAAATAACTGCTCAGTCTACATGAATGTAAAGACAGAGACACAGTTTATTTCACCTATTTGGGGAACAAAGAACTGTTCAACTCGGAAGGTATCTTGAAGCCCTTCTTGTCCACCTTTTCCAGTAGGTATTGAACTACTTCAATACTATGAACTACTATTCAATACCTCTCACCATAAATTGGGTGCAAAATCTACCAAAGTTCATGTGCAAGGACAAAATATTATAGTTTCTTTTGTTGTGAACAAACATGTCAATATTGCTTACGGCCATGTTTGCTTTAGCTATAGACTATACTTTAATTGATATTAGTCACAAACCATTTTTTAAGGTTTTCTAAAATATTAAATTGCATCTTGTTTCACGATAGACTAGAAAAAGATCATAATGAAAAGTTAAATCAGACCTTACTGTTGTAAAGGTTTTAGTCTTTCAATGTTTACTGTTACTGCATGTATATATGTCACAATTTTCCATTTAGACCTAGCTGTTAGCAAGATTGAAGAATAAGGGGTAAAGCAGGGATTTGGTTTCTGGCAGCAATCAACGAACATCCTAAAGGGCAGGTTTTACCCATTGTAGGTTGTATAAATGATATTACGTCTGTCCGCTTGTCTAATACTTTCAAGTCCAACCTAATTCTTAGACTGTAAAGACAGTGCCATTCTGGAAATTTAAATGGATAACGTTCAGGGAGAAATATAAAGGTTTAACCTGGTTTTGGAGGGGGAGGGGTGAGAGGGGGTTTTTGAGGGAAGGGAGGAGAAGAGAATGGCAGTCACTGGTGCTTGGCTGAGCTGCTGTTTAAATGTCATCGATTTGATTGTAACTTTGCTCAGGGGCATAAGCCTGAATAAAATGAGGTTTTAGGTAAACTGGTGAATAGAATGTAGAATTTTAGAGAGCATGAATTTCTTCAGCCCTTGGAGACCTGCTGCAGCATATTTTAACCAAAATGATTGGATTGGAATACTGCGAGGAACTGTTCTGTTTGTCCATATTCATCTTCCAAAGCAATTTTCAGGATTAGAAATTTGCATAAAACTACATCTGTGAAGGTTATTTGGTGGAATTTTTATTTTGTTAACTGCAAAGGGAATTTATAATCAAAGATTCTAACATCTTTTACAAAGACAAAATCTGCTTCTGTTCACCATTTGCCTTGTCTGTCTTGTGATCAACCTTGCTGGTTTTCTGTCCAGTTGAGTTTTGTCCTTTTGCCTGGGTTTCTCAGTTTTGTACAAAATAAAAAATACCTCTCTTCATTTTTACTATGTGGTGGTTCATATCCACTCTGGACAGATAATCAAATCTCTCACAAATCCCCATTCTGATGAAGAGTCACAGGACCGGAAACGTTAACTCTGTGTTCTCTTCACAAATGCTGCCAGACCTCTGAGTTTCTCCAGAAATTTCTGTTTATGATCAAATCTCTGAACTGTTTCTGTACTTTTCTCATTGTTGATCAAGTGAGCAATTACTTGTGGATTTTGTACACAAACCTATAGGATCAACGATAGTCAACATTGATAAGTCAATAGCTTCTCTCAAAGGAAAAAGATCAGTAGGCTGGTTGATGGAAAAACAAAACTCTTAAGTGAAAGTGTGAATGTATGTAGAACTATTTAACAGCTATAGATATATAAATAAGAGACATATAGAATCTGCTATTTTCTCAGTGGACGCTTGATCTCATAGGAGACTGACCAAGGAATGTTATTCAGCTCATCACCTACAGAGAACCCATATCTTCGCGGTGAAGCAACTTAACTTCTTGAGTGATTCCATGAAATCCTGTAGCTACTTAAGCAGAGACTGGTTCGACTGTTGAGGTGGGGAGAGAATATGGATTATATCAGGAATCCCTGGCATCTTGAATATTAAGAACCTTGTGATTAAAATCCCAAATTTGCCTTTTCTCTGTTGAAATCCAGAACCCTTTGTCCTGATGTCACTTTATAACTTGCAGCGTTGCCCTAGATTAATTTCTTTGATACCTTTAACCGCTGTACTAGCAGATCTTTGGTAGTGGTATTCACAAGAGGATGTACTATTTTATATACCATATAAATATGTACTAAATTGATTTCTTGTTGAGGTGTTTTTAATCTGAGTTGTACCTTTAAGTCTAGAAGCTGTCCTTAAAAATTGGACATTTTGTGAGCTCTATGTAAACTCAGTTATTCTCTGTATTTTGGCAGTGGGTAATGTTCAGAAGGCCAGTACTGGAGAAATACAAATTTTCAGAGAGCTGTGACTCGGGAGGAGGCTCCTTCTCATTATTCACCACCTGTTGTTAGGAATCAGTATTAAGATTTAAATACAACAATCCTTTGCCAAGCAAACAAGTGAATTCCAATCATGAGCAGTCTCTCTAAGGCTTTATTGTGTCTTTTAATTGTAAAGGAGATGGCTGGATGTTGGTTTCAATGGCTGCATTTTGTAGACAAATGATCATGCACAAATGTTTGAGTTTTAAAGATAATGGGAACTGCAGATGCTGGAGATTCCAAGATAATAAAATGTGAGGCTGGATGAACACAGCAGGCCAAACAGCATCTCAGGAGCACAAAAGCTGACGTTTCGGGCCTAGACCCTTCATCAGAGAGGGGGATGGGGGGAGGGAACTGGAATAAATAGGGAGAGAGGGGGAGGCGGACCGAAGATGGAGAGTAAAGAAGATATCTTCTTTACTCTCCATCTTCGGTCCGCCTCCCCCTCTCTCCCTATTTATTCCAGTTCCCTCCCCCCATCCCCCTCTCTGATGAAGGGTCTAGGCCCGAAACGTCAGCTTTTGTGCTCCTGAGATGCTGTTTGGCCTGCTGTGTTCATCCAGCCTCACATTTTATTATGTTTGAGTTTTAAATACCATTTTTGACAGAATAGGGGCACGAAATTTAGTTGCAATTTTAGTGTTGCACATGACTAGCTTAATTTGAATTGGTACGAGACGGTGGTGAAGTGCTAATGTCACTGGTCAAGTAATACAGAATCCCAGGCTAATGTTCTGGAGAGATGCATTTGAATTCCACCATGGCAGATGGTGAAATTTGCATTCAATAAAATCTGGAATTAAAGCCTGCCTGATAGCAACTGTGTCAATTGTTGTTAAAAACGCACCTGGTTGGCTGTGCCCTTTAGGAAGGGAAATCTTCCATCATTACCTGGTCTGAGTGTATGACTTTAAATATCAAAGCAATGTGGTTGACTCTTAACTGCCCTCTGAAATGGCTGCGCAAGCCACTCAGTAATATTGTTCAGCTACAGAATCTAAACCAGGGAATGAAACTAGGTTGACCACCAGACATTGACTTGGCACTGGAAATGACAATGGCGCACAGCCCTGCTGATCCTTGGTTCAAAGTGGACAAAACAGCTGACTTCTGAGGAGAGGTGAGAGTGACTGCACATGAGATCGAGGTTGCATTTGACCGAATGTGGCATCAAGGAGCCTTAGCAAAACTAGAGTAAATGGGAATCGGGAAATCCCTCTGCTAGATAGAGTCAGACCTGGAACACAGAAAGATGGCTATGGCTTTTAGACGTCAGGCGGCTCTACAGGCTTCCTCAGGTGGTGCCCTAGGTCCAATGCCATTAGCTGTTTCATTAATGATCTCCTGTCCATCATAAAATCAGAGGTAGGGATTGCACCATGTTCTGCACCATTCATCAGGTACTGAACCAGTCCATGTCTAGATGCAGCAAGGCCTGAACAATATACAGGCTTGTCCTGAGAAGTGGCAAATAACAGCTGCTGGAAAATGACCATATCCATTAAGAGTGAATCTAACCATCACCTTTGATAATCAATGGATGAATCTCTTGCAATCAACATTCTAGGGTACTGGAAAACTCATGTAACAACTGTAGCTACAAGAGTAGGTCAGAGTCTAGGAATCCTGCAATGAATAAGTCATCTCCCAGCTCCCTAGAACATGTCCACCACCTACAAGCCATAAGTCAGGTGTGTGATGGAATAGTCTCCACTTGTTTGGAAGAGTATCTCTCAACTTTCAAGAAACTTGACACTATTCAGGACAGGGCAGCCCATTTGATTAGCACCACATCTACAAACATTCACTACCGAGGCTCCAGCAGTATTGACTCCTCAGCTACTGAAGTAGTCCATTTCTAAATGCAGTACGATCATGCAAGAAGATTTGGATAACATCCAGGTTTGGGTTTATAAATGGCAAGTAAAGATTGAGCCACACAACTGGGAAGCAATGACCGTCTTGAACAAGGGAGAATCTAACAATAGCTCCTTAATGTTCAATGGCATTACCATCGCTGAGTCACCCGCTGTCATTATTCTGGAATTACCTTTGACCAGAAACTGACCTGGACCAGCCAGAAAATAATATAGCTACAAGAGCAGACCAGAGGCTTGTAATCCTGCATTGAGTAATTCACCTTCTAACTACCCAAAGCCTGTGTGAGACAAGCCATGACAAGCGATGGAATACCCATCCCTTGTCTGGGTTAGTGAAGTTTCAACAACATTCAAGAAGCTTTATACCATCTAAAGTAGCCCAGTCAACTGGTTTGCACGCCTTCCGCCAGCAGCAAGAGTCACTCCCTTCAACGTTGATGCATCCTGGGAGCACTCTGTACCATTTGTAGTAAATCACAAAGGCTTCTCTGACAGCATGTTCCAAACCTGTGACATCTACCTCCAAGAAAAGCAAGGGCAGCAACCACATGGAAAGCCTGCACCTGCAACACCTTCTTTAAGACATGTAGTGACTTGGAAATGTATCACTGTTCCTTCACTGTCACTGGGCCACAATCCTGGAAGTCTGCCAGAAAGCACTTTGGGTGTTCTTACACCCCAAGGACTGCTTTGATTCAAGAACGCTACTCAATCACCTTCTGTAGGGCATGTAGGGATGAGATTGCCAGTGCTGCCCACATCTCCTGAATTTATAAAATAATTCATAAGCCATAATTTCCTGGAAAATGATTGACTTGTAAGAGCACAGTCATGTTTAATTATCTACAGAAATTTGTTGTTGCTGATTAATTCTAGTTTTGAAAATAAAAAATGCTTGAGAAACTCAATAGTTCTGGCAGCATCTGAGAGAGAAACAGTTTTGAGTCCAGTGACTCTTCATCAGAACTAGCCAGACCTATGGAGTTTCTTCACTTTCTGTCTTTTTTATTTTCAGATCTCAAGCATCTGCAGGAGTTTGCTTTTCTTTTTAATGTGAGTCTTGCAATGGAACATTGGTATGGCCAAATTCCCTCAACTGTTTGTACGAGGATCACTGGACCACAAACATTACATCTGCTTTCTGTCCACCGGTGCTGCCAGACCTGCTGAGTTTTGCCAGCAATTTCTGATTTTGTTGTTTTTGATTTCCAGCATGTGCCGTTCTTTGGTTTTTTGATTGGACTCATGCAGAGAATGGTGAGATTGAATGTCCACATATACTGGTTAATTTTTTGCACTCTGAACTACCACTTTTGGAAAAATAGTTTGTGTCTTTGTTGCTCAGTTGTCCCAGTGATGCTGATCTTGATTGGAATAAGGGTCCACGTTTGCTCCCCTGTACCCCCATCAGACTGTCCATCAGTGGGAGTCATCTTGGCAAAGTCCTAGCTTTGTATCTGCACTTGAAGGTAAAATTTGATGGTAATGATAAGTAAGGTTCTTTGCTAATGATATTTGCCTTTTCCCAGTCAAGGCCATTTTGTAGTGCCTTCTGTTGTTGACTTGGGTAAAATCAATGAACTTAGCAAAGACTGATTGGAGCTTGAACTTGGGGCCTTTCTGGAGTGTTTGCTCAGTACCACAGCAATCAGCACCCTTCCACTAAGCTATAGGAAGGTTTCAGTGTACAGTTAAACTACTGCAACTACGTTGATGCACCACTTGAATGATCCAAAGTCCAGTTCATGAAGTTTGTTTAGAGAGTGACAGTTTTGATAAAGGGAATCATGTAGCATAGCTAATGGAAGTTTTCTAATGAAACATTAGGCAGTGCTGGGAGTGTCATTGCTTATTTTTATTGCAGCTTTTTAGCAGATCAGGAACAATAGAGGCACAAGTCACAACTGTGTGTTAAAATGGATCCGAGTGTGATAGTCACACATCTTCTCACTCATTAATGCCGTTCTGCATGTTTTTGATACTTTTCAAATTACTTTCAGCCGATGACAAGTGGATTGCAGTAGTGATACTGACGCAGAACAACAGAATGAAATAAAGCAGAGTTTTGCAGTGGGTGGAATTATAATTCTTCACAGCCAGTTGCAATTTTTATTGCATGTACTTATGGCCCCCAATTTAAGCCTAAAATACTGTGGAAGATTGGTAGTCATTGTCTGCTGTGATACAAGCTGTCAGTGGAATGCCCATTTTTGCAGTGCATTCTTTTTAGGTGAAGCTGTTTTGCATGCTTCATAGTTTGTGAATAATTTGGGTTAAAGCTAGGGCAGAGTTCAGAAATTGCTCAATCTGTTTTGAAATAATTTGGTAGTGAATTGTTAGTGGAGATAATATGAATGTATTAATATGCATAGTGTAAAGACAACGATCTCTCCCTTAATGTCAGCAAAATGAAGGAGCTAGGCATTGACTTCAGGAAGTTGAGTGAAGGGCACATCCCTGTCTGTGGTGCTGAGGTGGGGATGGTTGACAGCGTCAAGTTCCTGGGAGTAATGATCACCAACAATTTGCCCTGGTCCACCCTCATGACTTGATGCTCAAGAAAGCGCAACACTTCCTCAGAAGGCTAGGGAAATTTGGGAAGCCCCCAAAGACGCTTACCAATTTTTATAGATGCACCGTAGAATTCAATCTGTCTGGATACATCACAGTGTGGTATGGCATCTGTTCTTCCCAAGACCGCAAAAAAACTAGAGAGAATTGTAAACACAGCCCAAACCATCGTGCAAACCATCCATTCACTCCATCTGTACGTCTTGCTGCTTTGGAAAAGCAACCAACATAATCAAAGACCCCTTCCATACCAGTTATACTCTCTTCCACCCTCTTTCGCTGGGCAGAAGATATAAGCATTCGAAAACATGTATGAACAGAATTAAGAACACCTTCTTCCTCACTGCTATCAGACTTTTGAACGGACCTCACAAAAGTTAACGTTGATCTCTCTCTCTGCAGCTTCTCTGTGGCTGAAACACTATATTCTGCACTCTTCTTCTGCCCTGATGTGCTTTACAGGGTAAGATCTGCCTATATAGCACGCAAAACAACACTTGTCACTGTATCTCAGTACATGTGACAACAATAAATCAAACTCAACTTAATACAGGATTCAGTGGCATAGTCGTAATAGGCAGGTTTAAATCCCACCCTGCCTCTGGTGGAATATAAGTTAAATGAATAAATTTGGAACTTAAGTTAGTGTCCTAATGGTGACCATGACCACTGTCATTGATTATTGTTATAAAAAAAATCCACCAGATTTACTCCGACTTTTTCTGATTCTGATGTAAGGTCATCAACCTGAATTCTATCTCTACAGATGATACCAGAACTGTTGAGTTTTTCTAGCATTTTTTGTTTTTATTTCATTTTGCTTGAAATAGGGTAATGTATTAAGCAAAATTTATTCTAACTTTATATATCACATTTTATTTTTCAGACCAGCCAACTGGAAAAGAAGGAAGCAGATCTTCAGAGACTTGAAGTGTTTTATAAAGAACAGTTGGACCTAATAGAACAGAAGGTCAGGAAGAAAATATTAATTTGTGGATGGCTGAATTCCTGCGTTGAAATTGAACGTTATGATTGGTTGCCTCTGTTAAAGAGAACCCGTGCGTCAGTGGTATTAGCATAAGGGTGTGTAATACAACAAGACTATCATTGATTCCTTGTATGAACAATGTGTAGAATGCTCTTGAACAGGAAATCAATAGGGCTTCTTGTAATGTTACTGTATACAATAGTTTTCATTTTAATAGCATTATAATAATGTGCAGTGACCAGCACACTCAAGGCAACCAGATGTGAGTAAAGATTTTCCTGGGAAAATATGTATCTTTAAATCCCTGTATTTTTCTGAGAGTTTTTGTTTAAACCATGCCAATTGCACCTCTTGGTATCAGTTGGCTGGATGACTGGTTTGTAGTGCAGAGTGACGCTAACAGCATGGGTTCAGTTCCAACAACCTGTTGAAGTTATCATGAAAGACTCTCCTTCTCAATCCCTCCCCTCACCTGAAATGTGGTGACCCGCAGATTAAGCTATCACCATCATCTGTCTCTCTTGAATGATAGAGCAGTCGTACGATCTGGCAAAACTATGGTGACTTTACTTCTTGCTGTTCACAGTTTTGGTCGCTTAATACAAGGAAGGATATATATTCATTGTGGGGAAGTTTGGGGAATGTTTACTCAAATAACACCTGGAATGGAGCAGTTCTCTTGAGAGGAATGGTTTTATAGGCTAGGCTTGTATTCATTAGAGTTTAGAAGAACAAGAGGTAATTTCTTTGAAATATGTAAAATTCTGGGTGGCCTTGACATGGTTGATGTGGAGAGATTGTTTCCTGTTATGGGAGAATCTAGAACTAAGTCTGCCTTGGTTTAAAAATCAGGGGTTACCCATTTCGAACAGAAATGAAGCCTATTTTTTCTCTCTCATTGGGTCTTTGGACCTGTATGTCTGAAAAGCTGGTGAAAGCAAAGTTATTGAATATTTTTAAGGTGGAGATGAACAGACTTATGTTAACCAAGGAGGTAAAATGTTATTTGGGGCAGGCAGGATTTGAGATTGCAGTTAGATCACCCATGATCTTATTAAATGGTAAAGTACGTTTGATGGGCTGAATGGCCTACTCCTGCTCCTAATTCACATGTTTTTGTGTTATAGTCAAAGTAGTTAAACTTGAAAGGGTTCAAAAAAGATTGACAAGGATGTTGCCACAGCTGGGAAGTTTGAGCTGGAGGGAGAGGCTGGATAGGTGGAGGCTATTTTCCCTGGAGCTTCGGAGGGTGAGGGATTACCTTTCACAGGTTTATAAAATCATGAGGGGAATGCATAGTCAAAGTCTTTTCCCTAGAGGAAGGGAGTCCAAAACTAGAGGGCATAGGTTTTGGGTGGGATAGGGAAGGTTTTAAAAGGGACGCAAGGCACAACTCTTTCACGCAGAGGATGGTGCGTTTATGGAATGAATTGCCAGAGGCAGTGGTGGAGGCTGGTACAATTACAACATTTAAAAGGCATTTGGATAGGTATGTGAACAGGAGGGATTTAGAGAAATATGGGCCAAATGGGACTAGATTAATTTAGGATATTTGGTTAGTGTGGACGAGTTGGACCGAAGGATCTGTTTCCATGTTGTATATCTCTGTAACTCTATGACTAAGTTCCCACAAACAACATTGTGAACATGATCAGATCTTTTGTTTCAGTGATGTTTGTTCAATATCGACCAGGACACGAGAGAAAACATCCTTTCTCTCCAAAATTGCCCTTCAGAATTTTGAATATTGAACTCAGATGGCAAAGGGAACCTTATTTCAACCAGAGATAATAGGAACTGCAGATGCTGGAGAATCCGAGATAACAAGGTGTGGAGCTAGATGAACACAGCAGGCCAAGCAGCATCAGCGGAGCAGGAAAGCTGACGTTTTGAACCAAGATCCTTCATCGGAAATGGGGGAGGGGAAGAGGATTCTGAAATAAATAGGGAGGGGGGGGGGCGCGGATCGAAGATGGATAGAGGAGAAGATAGGTGGCGAGGAGACAGACACATTAAAGAGGTGGGGATGGAGCCTGTAGAGGTGTGTGTGGGTGGGGAGGTAGGGAGGAGATAGATCAATCCAGGGAGGACGGAGAGGTCAAGGGGGCGGGATGAAGTTAGTAGGTAGGGGATGGTGGTGCAGCTTGAGGTGGGAGGAGGGGATAGGTGAGAGGAAGAACAGGTTCGGGCGGTGCGGATGAGCTGGGCTGGTTTTGGGATGCGGTGGGGGGAGGGGAGACCTTCCACCCACAGCCTCCAACCTCATCATTCCTCAACTCCGCACTGCCTGCTTCCATCTCCTTCCCAAAATCCACAAACCTGCCTGCCCTGGTCCGTGCCTGTCCCCACTGCATCCAGCTCTACATCTTGTTATCTCTTACTTCAACCAGCTATTTGACAAATAACACCCACAACAGTGAAAAATGAAAGGGAGTAGGATGCAATTTGAGGAGTTTGTAGGCTAGCCACAGCACTGACTGGATGCAAGTGAAGGTGATTTTATTCTGTGGTTCTGATTCTGGATATCATGGCACATTGTGGTACAGCTCTATGACTGTCTTGTGAGCATCTCTGTTTCAAAACAAAAACATTTTCAACAAGCAGAAGCCAGGGTAGACAACTAAATATGATTTGCAGACAACATAAAGTAATCTGTTTGTCTCTCATTTCTGCATTTTGGTTAATTCTTTAGTTGTCTACTGAATTGACAGTTAATCAATAGATCATCCAATCCTTTCTCTTGCAAAAACTCACATAGCTGCTTTTTGAATTGTTTTGATCCATTTGTTTCAGTGAACTTGTGTAATTTATTACAAAATGGTGTTGTCCTTTTTATACGAGAGTTCTCTTTAATTTCCATTTCACTGATAATTTCTTGTCTTTAACCTGTTTTGAATGCATTGCCATACTATCTGGACCTGGTTTTATATTTTGTTGCGCAGAACTGAGGATTACTGACCTCCCACCTATGAAAAATAGTTGTTTAAATTTCAGCTCTGCTGTTCAAATGAAGTATTAAAAGAGCTAATGATTTAATTGCATCATCTTCATGCTCAGAAAACAAGAACTTCAGCAATGAACAAGTTAATGCCAACAACTTGCACGTTTAATGGTTCATCTAGTATTGTTAAGACTTCCCAAATAGTTTTGTAGGAATATTATCCGACAATATTTGACACTAAGCCTCACGAGGTATTGAGAGAGATGACGAAAGCTTTGTCAAAGATTAAAGAGAATTAAAGAGATTAAAGAGAATTTTAAAGGAGTCAAGAGAGTTGGATATGTTTTGGGAGGGAATCGGCGAACTTCATGCTAAAATAGCTAAACTTATGACATACTCAGATTAAAGTTATAGTTAGGCTGAAACAAATGCTGCTGTTTGAGTTTTCATACAGAGCCGTTATCAGCAAAACATGTGGGACAACTTGCTACCTGTCTCGGATGTTGGAATTCAGCTCATAGAAGGCAACCCATTAGTTGCTCATTTCCTGTTTTTCCATGCCCATCCACCATCTTTAAGGTACCAGTCAAAAGAATATTATCCACTTGCTGTGAATGCATCCCTGACCATGCCAACTAGAACAAAGCCCAGTTTATCAGCACGTAGTCAACTTCCTTAGACAATCACTGTCCTCACCAACAACACATAATGGCAGCAGTGTACACTTTCTACAAGATGCATTGTATCAACTCACCCAGGCTTCTTGATTAACACTTTCCAAACTATACCATCTAGAAGACAACAGATGCGTAGAAACTCCAGCACCTGCAAATTCCCCTGCAATTCACATACCATTCTAACTTGGACCTGTACTGCTGTTCCTTCACTGTTGCTGGGTCAGAATATTAGAACTCCCTTCCTAACAGGGGGAGGTGATGTTCTGAGATAATGGGAACTGCAGATGCTGGAGAATTCCAAGATAATAAAATGTGAGGCTGGATGAACACAGCAGGCCAAGCAGCATCTCAGGAGCACAAAAGCTGACGTTTCGGGCCTAGACCCTTCATCAGAGAGCGTGATGTTCTATTGTTATTATCACTGGACTGTTAATCCTGCCATGGCATATGGTGGAATTTGAATTCAATAAATATCTGGAATTAAGAGTCTAATGATGACAATGAATCCATTGTTGATTGTTGGAAAAAAAACAATCTGGTTCACTCCAGACCCACAACAATGTGGTTGACTCTTAATTGCCTCGAGATAATTAGGGCTGGGCAATAAATGCTGCCTGGCCAGCAACACCCTCATCCCATGAATGAATAAAGAAAGGAAAACACTGTGGATCTACCACACTTATCTACCACACTCCACAGACTGTAGACGTTAGGTGTTCATCAGCAATTCAAAGGCAGTTGGAGATGAGTAACAAATTCTGCTTAGTTGTCAATGCCTACATTCCAGAAGCATTAAATGAAAAAAAATGAGTAAAAACATTGCTCAGAATAAGCACTGAGTTGTGCAAATCACTGCAATGCAGCTAAACTTGTGGATCAATTTGTTTCTTATGGACTGTGAGAGGAACTAACAATCATTGAAAGCTGTTAAGGGACATTCAGTAGAATTGTGCTTGGACTATATTAGCCTTGGTTGAACATTAGTCCACAGTACAAAAATGCTACTCCTAATTGGGCACAATATCAACTGTTTCACACAAGCTACCAAAATAGATCGAATAACTACACACTTGTTAAGTTAGCAGTGAAAACATACTGTGTGGATGGATTGGAAGAATCTAAGGTGCTTTAATGTTATGAAAGAATGGCCAAAAGATATGCATGCAATTCTCTTCTTGTTTGCTGCCTTATACAATATAAAACTATTGGTTGCTGTTCCTGAGACACAGAGCTGTTTCTTTGGAGGATACACTTCGAAATTACAGCAGATTTAACAGCTTCAGTTCTGCCTGCTGCCTAATGGAGAACAGCAGCAGGCATTGAATGTAAATAGAGGAGAATCAATGAAAGGGTTTTAGTGCCACGATATCCTGAATCAGCACCACAGAATAAAATCACCTTCACTTGCATCCAGCCAGTGCTGTAGCTAGCCTACAAGCCCATCGAATTGCAAAGCAAAATCAATCTTTTCCTTAACCCTATTCCCTTTCATTTTTGGGTGGCTAAATACTGTGTCTTGAAGTGTTATGCCAAAGGTTTATACAGTAAGTCTGGCATTTCAGTGCTGCACTGAGGGAGTGTTCACTGTTGGGGGTGTTATTTCTAAAATTACTGGGTGAAATGAGGTTCCCTTTGCCATCTGAGTTCAAAATTCAAAATCTTTAAGAGCAATTTTGAAGATAAAGAATGTTTTCTCCAATATGCTAGATAACAAGGTGTGAAGTTGGATGAACACAGCAGGCCAAGCAGCATCTCAGGAGCACAAAAGCTAACGTTTCGGGCCTAGACCCTTCATCAGAGATGATCACAACTTTCTCAAATATGCTGTCCAGTTTTGGCTTTGACCACCCCAGGGAAAAGAGCTTTACTGTTCATCCTATCCATGCCCTTCATGATTTTATAAACCTCTGTAAGGCCACCCCTCACCCTCCAGGGAAAATAGCTGCAGCCTACTTCGCTTCTCCCTATAGCTCAAATCCTCCAACCCTGGCAACTTTCCTTTGCAAGAACAGCACTTATTTGGCTGTAAAGCACTTTGAAAATCCTGAAATTGTGAAAGAATCTTCATAAATGCAAGTTCTTCTCTCAAATTTGTTATGTAAACCCAGGAAGGATACAGTTAGGGCTATTCCTTAGCAGCCGGAAGCTTTCAGGTGACCTGACAGATGCTTTTATTACAGGTTATTTGAAGGATGTGAATATGGAACAAAAACAAAGTCGCTCCACACTGCCCTCCAACCCCACCACACCCGGCACCTTCCCCTGCAACCGCAGGAAATGCTACACTTGTCCCCACACCTCCTCCCTCACCCCCATCCCAGGCCCCAAGATGACATTCCACATTAAGCAGAGGTTCACCTGCACATCTGCCAATGTGGTATACTGCATCCACTGTACCCGGTGCGGCTTCCTCTACATTGGGGAAACCAAGCGGAGGCTTGGGGACCGCTTTGCAGAACACCTCCGCTCAGTTCGCAACAAACAACTGCACCTCCCAGTCGCAAACCATTTCCACTCCCCCTCCCATTCTCTTGATGACATGTCCATCATGGGCCTCCTGCACTGCCACAATGATGCCACCCGAAGGTTGCAGGAACAGCAACTCATATTCCGCCTGGGAACCCTGCAGCCATATGGTATCAATGTGGACTTCACCAGTTTCAAAATCTCCCCTTCCCCCACTGCATCCCTAAACCAGCCCAGTTCATCCCCTCCCGCCACTGCACCACACAACCAGCCCAGCTCTTCCCCCCCACCCACTGCATCCCAAAACCAGTCCAACCTGTCTCTGCCTCCCTAACCGGTTCTTCCTCTCACCCATCCCTTCCTCCCACCCCAAGCCGCACCCCCAGCTACCTACTAACCTCATCCCACCTCCTTGACCTGTCCGTCTTCCCTGGACTGACCTATCCCCTCCCTACCTCCCCACCTACACTCTCTCCACCTATCTTCTTTACTCTCCATCTTCGGTCCGCCTCCCCCTCTCTCCCTATTTATTCCAGTTCCCTCCCCCCATCCCCCTCTCTGATGAAGGGTCTAGGCCCGAAACGTCAGCTTTTGTGCTCCTGAGATGCTGCTTGGCCTGCTGTGTTCATCCAGCCTCACATTTTATTATCTTGGAATCTCCAGCATCTGCAGTTCCCATTATCTCTGCTGGAAAAGCTCAGCAGGTCTGGCAGCATCTGTGGAGGAGAAAAAAGAGTTAATGTTTTGGGTCCGGTGATCCTTCCTCAGAACTGATGGTGGCCGGGAAAATGTCAGTTTATATGCAGAAAATAGGGAGGTGGGTGGGATAGGGTGTAAACGATAAGACAGAGCCCAAAGAGAGAGAGAGACAGTTGGACAGACAAAGGAGTTGCTAACGATCAGGCTGGGAGGATGAATAGCTGTTTAATGGGGATTGTTAGTGACGAACAGAAGGGGGTGTGCAGTGACAGGCTATGTGGTAACAAGGTATGGTGTGTGGGGTGGGGTTTGGGACATGGAAGAGTTTAGGCCCTAAAGTTATTGAACTCAATATTGTGTCTGGAGGGCTGTAGCGTCCCCAAGTGGAAAATGAGGTGTTGTTCCTCCAGCATGTGCTGGGCTTTGCTGGAACACTGTAGCAAGCTGGAGACAGAGATGTTGACCAGAGAGCAGGTGAAGTGGTAGTCAGGGTCTTTTTTGTGAGCAGAACGTAGATGTTCTGTGAAGCGGTCTCCAAGTCTACACTTTGTTTCCCCAATGTAGAGGAGACCACACTGTGAGTAGCGAATGCAGTAGACTAGAATCTTGGAAGTGCAGGTGAAGTGTTGCTTCACCTGGAGGGTATGTTTGGGCCCTTGGATAGTGAGAAGGAGGAGGTAAATGGGCAGGTGTTACACCTTAATAATAAAATGTGAGGCTGGATGAACACAGCAGGCCAAGCAGCTCAGTTCGCAACAAAACCGCTTTGCAGAACACCTCCGCTCAGTTCGCAACAAAACCGCTTTGCAGAACACCTCTGCTCAGTTCGCAACAAACAACTGCACCTCCCAGTCGTAAACCATTTCCACTCCCCCTCCCATTCTCGAGATGACATGTCCATCATGGGCCTCCTGCACTGCCACAATGATGCCACCCGAAGGTTGCAGGAACAGCAACTCATATTCCGCCTGGGAACCCTGCAGCCATATGGTATCAATGTGGACTTCACCAGTTTCAAAATCTCCCCTTCCCCTACTGCATCCCTCAACCAGCCCAGTTCGTCCCGTCCCCCCACTGCACCACACAACCAGCCCAGCTCTTCCCCCCCACCCACTGCATCCCAAAACCAGTCCAACCTGTCTCTGCCTCCCTAACCGGTTCTTCCTCTCACCCATCCCTTCCTTCCACCCCAAGTCGCACCCCCAGCTACCTACTAACCTCATCCCACCTCCTTGACCTGTCCATCTTCCCTGGACTGACCTATCCCCTCCCTACCTCCCCACCTACACTCTCTCCACCTATCTTCTTTACTCTCCATCTTCGGTCCGCCTCCCCCTCTCTCCCTATTTATTCCAGTTCCCTCTCCCCATCCCCCTCTCTGATGAAGGGTCTAGGCCCGAAACGTCAGCTTTTGTGCTCCTGAGATGCTGCTTGGCCTGCTGTGTTCATCCAGCCTCACATTTTATTATCTTGGAATTCTCCAGCATCTGCAGTTCCCATTATCTCAGGTGTTACACCTTTGCTGGTTACAGGGGAAGGTGCCACAGGGCTGTGTGGAGGTGTTGGGGATGAAGGAAATGTGGACCAGCGTGTCCTGGAGGGAATGGTCCCTCCTGAAGGTGGACAAGGGAGGGGAGGATATGTGCCTGGTGGTGGCATCTTGCTGGAGGTGGCGGAAATGGCGTCTGATGGTCTGGATGTGGATGTGAATAGCATGGTAGGTCAGGATAAGGGGAACCCTATTGCTGTTGCGGGAGGGAAGAGAAGGGGTGAGGGCAGAAGTGTGGGAGATGGGTTGGACCCGATTGAGGGCCCTGTCGACAATGGAGCTGAGGAATCCTCGGTTGAGGAAGAATGTGGACATTTTGGACGCTCCCTGAACGAAGTTGGTCTCATCTGAACACATGCGATGAAGACGGAGGAACTGAGAAAATGGGCTGGAGTCTTTACAGGAAGTGGGGTGTGAGGATATATAGTCCAGGTAGCTGTGGGAGTCAGTGGGTTTGTAATAGATATTTGGGGCCAGCCTATCCCTGGAAATGGAAACAGAAATATTGAGGAACGGAAGGGAGGAGTCAGAGATAGACGAGGTGAAAGTGAAGACAGGGTGGTAGTTGGAGGCAAAATTGATGAAATTGATGATGATTTGAATATGGAGACCTGAAATCAGAATAATATGGCACCCTATTCTAATAGGTATTGCTGATGAATCCCTGACTGGTGAGACAATCAGAGGTCCTTAAGCAAATCATTCAATCCTGAGGAGTGAGGAAAAAGCTTGTTTTAGGAAACTTCTGGTGACCATACTGTGACTATAGAAGAAGCAACAGAGAAGAAAGTACAACTGGGAGGGCAAGTGTAAGACACCTTGCAGTGGAAGTGCAAGTCTTGCCCGTATTGTGACACCAAAAAGCCTCATTGGCTTGGACAATGTCCTGCAAAGAAAGCAGAATGCTTTCACAGCAAGAAGGCTGGCCATTTTGGAAAGATATGTCAAAGCTGAAGCTCTACTTTCACAGGTATCATAGGGAAAGTCTTCCTTGATACAACTGTTAATGAAATTTAGCAATCTCAATCGGAAGAGAAACACTATAGAATGCAGCTGTATGTGCCAATGGATGTGTTGCTAACTTTAGACTGGACACTGGAGCAAATGAGTTGGTTTTATCAGACAATGACAACATCTCCCCCTCCATTGTTATCAATCTTGACCTGGGTTCAACAGAAACCCACTTGCATTGTCCTGGAAAACTTGAATTATGGTGGCTCAGTGATTAGCATTTCTGCCTCACCGGGGTTCGATTCCACCCTCAGGCAACTGTCCGTGTGGAGTTTGGACATTCCCCCCATGTCTGTGTGGGTTCCCTCTCACAATCCAAAGATGTGTAGGCTAGGTAGATTGGCCATGCTAAATTGCCCATAGTTTTTAGGGATGTGTATATTAGGTGAGTTAAAGATTGGAGCTCAATCCGGGCAAATGCGAGGTGATGCATTTTGGACAATCAAATTCAAGGGCGAACTATACAGTAAATGGAAAAGTCCTAGGGAAAATTGATGAACAGAGAGATCTGGATGTTCAGGTCCGTTGTTCCCTGAAGGTGACAACGCAGGTCAATAGGGTGGTCAAGAAGGCACATGGCATACTTTCCTTCATTGGACGGGGTATTGAGTACAAGAGTTGGCAGGTCGTGCTGCAGTTGTATAGGACTTTGGTTCGGCCACATTTGGAGTACTGCATGCAGTTCTGGTCGCCACATTACCAAAAGGATGTGGATGCTTTGGAGAGGTTGCAGAGGAGGTTCACCAGGATGTTGCCTGGTATGGAGGGTGCTAGCTACGAAGAGAGGTTGAATAGATTAGGATTATTTTCATTAGAAAGACGGAGATTGAAGGGGGACCTGATTGAGGTCTACAAAATCATGAGGGGTATAGGCAGGGTGAATAGCAAAAAGCTTTTTCCCAGGGTGGGGGACTCAGTTACTAGGGGTCATGAGTTCAAAGTGAGAGGAGGAAAGTTTAAGGGAGATATCTGTGGAAAGTTCTTTACACAGAGGGTGGTGGGTGCCTGGAACGCATTGCCAGCAGAGGTGGTAGATGCAGACACGTTAGCGTCTCTTAAGATATATTTGGACAGGTACATGGATGGGCAGAGAGCAAATGGACACAGACCGTTAGAAAATAGATGATAGGTTAGACAGAGGATCTTGGTCGGCGCAGGCTTGGAGGGCCGAAGGGCCTGTTCCTGTGCTGTAATTTTCTTTGTTCTTTGTTCTAAAGGAGGATGGGTCTGGTTGGGATGCTCTGGGGTCAGTGTGGACTTGTTGGGCCGAAGGGTCTGTTTCTACACTGCAGGGATTCTATAAAAGTCATGAAAAGCTATGGACAGCATACCAACACAAAGGAAAGCTGATATCAAAAATTCTCTATATTGAACAGAATCATGAATTTTCTTTTGTAAGTAGAAGTGCTTGTATAGACTTTAATCTTATCTGGAAAGTACAAGAAGTTAAGCAACAAGAATCCAGACTTCACAACATTATTTACTTACGAGGAAGGCCTAAGTCTGAATGTAGTTGCACTTTGTTAAAAGATGCTAAACCTGTACATCTTTTTATACCAGGAAGGTACCAATTAATAAAGCCCCAATTTAGGTGGAAGATATAACCAGGATGAGAGTCATTTCCCTTGTCACTCAACTGTGACCATATGTGTCTTTCAGAAGGATTTTTTTGCCCTGATCCTCTTCAAGAGGGGCCTTAGAAATCTGGTACTGAGATGTCTGCTCCATGGAAAACAGAGTAAATAGCTTTGGTTATTTTAAAGAAGAATGAGTGGCTGGAGCCAGGCTCACATAGACCCAGGGTTTTACTTTTGCTTTTAGTTGTGAAGTTGAGTATTTTGGAGTTGAAGCTACTAGATAAAGCTCTCTCTCTGCTACAGCAAAAAGATTTGAGTTCTGTCTCTGCTGTTTGATTCATTCTTTTGGTTTTTTTCTTTCTCCTGGACTGGAGATAGCACATGAGTGAATCTAAGATAATAAAATGTGAGGCTGGATGAACACAGCAGGCCAAGCAGCATCTCAGGAGCACAAAAGCTGACGTTTCGGGCCTAGACCCTTCATCAGAGAGGGGGATGTGGGGAGGGAACTGGAGATTCCCTGAGGTTGGTCCGGAGGGAGGAGGGTAACTTCTTCAGGTTAGGCATCCCTGGAAGAGGCTTCGCAGTGAGGTTAAAATAGTATCAGAGATAATGGGAACTGCAGATGCTGGAGATTCCAAGATAATAAAATGTGAGGCTGGATGAACACAGCAGGTCAAGCAGCATCTCAGGAGCACAAAAGCTGACGTTTCGGGCCTAGACCCTTCATCAGAGAGGGGGATGTGGGGAGGGAACTGGAGATTCCCTGAGGTTGGTCCGGAGGGAGGAGGGTAACTTCTTCAGGTTAGGCATCCCTGGAAGAGGCTTCGCAGTGAGGTTAAAATAGTATCAGAGATAATGGGAACTGCAGATGCTGGAGATTCCAAGATAATAAAATGTGAGGCTGGATGAACACAGCAGGCCAAGCAGCATCTCAGGAGCACAAAAGCTGACGTTTCGGGCCTAGACCCTTCATCAGAGAGGGGGATGTGGGGAGGGAACTGGAGATTCCCTGAGGTTGGTCCGGAGGGAGGAGGGTAACTTCTTCAGGTTAGGCATCCCTGGAAGAGGCTTCGCAGTGAGGTTAAAATAGTATCAGAGATAATGGGAACTGCAGATGCTGGAGATTCCAAGATAATAAAATGTGAGGCTGGATGAACACAGCAGGCCAAGCAGCATCTCAGGAGTGAATCTGTTGCGTTTCAGGGATGCTGCTATATTGAAACAATTGGTGAGCTGTTGTTAAAGAATACATTATTTAGTTATGTATTTCATTAGAGTTAAAGTTATTCCTGTCCTTTTTTGTTTGTATTTTAACTGTGGTGTAAGAACAAAGTATGTTTTGCTTAAAACCTAGTAGTTTAACAAATCAAATCATATTTGAGACACAGTGCTGTACACATGCCCTTAAATAAGATAAAAGGTAGGTTCTAGGCCATCTACCTGATGTGTTTTGATGGGATTTGGTCTGGTTCAAAATACAACTTATATACTTGCAAAGCTCTGGAATGGCCCCAGATCCTAAAGCTAGCATATTTCTATAGACTTAACTTAATGAACCAGATGAAATTCATCTGATGCCCTCTATTTGGCCTCATTTGATGAAAGCTTGGCAAATCTGTCCACAGGTACCATGTTCACAAGCTGGATGTGAGCAGTGGCTTTTAGCAAGTCCTTGTGAATGACAAGTCAAAATTACTGACAGCCTTCATTACTCCATTTGGAAGATTTTATTTTAATTGTTTGCCATTTGTTATAATGTCAGCACCAGAAATTGTCCAAAGATCCATGTCAAAAATTCTATAGGGCCTCAAAGGAGTAATAAGCTATATGGATGTTATAATAGTTCATGGTGAATCCATCAGTGAACATGACCTGAGGGTTCAAGCAGTTTTAAATTGTCTACAAGAAGAAGGCTTGACACTTAATTAAAATTTCGAGTTCTCAAAACTTCTATTCTTTTCCTAGGGCACATTGTTAGCAGCAAGGGCATAATGGCAGATTTGCAAAAGCCAAGAATCATTAGTGAATTCCCAACTCCTTTGGGAAGATAGTAGTGAAGCGTTAATGTCACTGGACTAGTAATCCAGAACTCCAGGCTAATGTTCTGGAATTAAGAAAGCTAGTCTCATGACAGCCGTGAAACCATTGTTCATGGTCATAAAAACCCGCCTGGTACACAAGTGTCTTTTAGGAAAGGAAATCTGCAATTCTTATGTATCTGGTGTACACACAAGTCCAGACTTACAGCAATGTGACTGACTTTTAACTGTCCTCTGGGCAGTTAGGAATGGGCAATTAATCCTGGCCTAGCCAGTGATGCTGTGACATGAGGTGGCATGGTGGCTCAGTCGTTAGCAATGCTACCTCACAGAGCCAAGGACTCAGGTTCGATTCCAGCCTCAAGTGACTGTCTCTGTGGAGTTTGCACACTCTCCCTGTGTGTGCTTGGATTTCCCCTGGATGCTCCAGTTTCCTGCCAAAGTCCAAAGATGTGCAGGTTGTGTGGATTCCCATAGTGTCTATGGGGGGAAGTGGAGGGGTAGGGTATGTGGTGAATCTGGATGTGAGACTTTTCAGAAGGTTTTTGTGGACTCGATAGGCTGAATGGCCTGCTTCTACACTGTAGGGATTCTGTGAGGGGCATGGATGGTTAAATAGGCAAGGTATTTTCCCCCGGAGGAGGGAGTCTAAAACTAGAGGGTGTAGATTGAAGGTGAGAAGGGAAGGATGTAAAAGGCACCCAGAGGGGCAACTTTTTTTTCACAGGAGGTGGTGCATGTATGGAATGAACTGCCAGAGGATATGGTAGAGGCTGGTACAATTACAATGTTTAAAAGGCATCTGGATCGGTATATGAATAGGAAGGGTTTAGAGGACTATAGGCAAAATACTGGCAATTGGAACAAGATTAATTTAGGATATCTGGTCTGCATGGACGAGTTGGACTGCAGGGCCTGTTTCTGTGCTGTATGTCTCTGTGATTCTGTGATTCAATAAATGAATAATGCAGATGACTGCTTCACATGCTTTGGAGACAACTGTGGATTTGTCATTTTACCAAGTTCCTTGAGAGATCCCCAGTTGAATGGAAGACCTGAAAGAGGAGTCAGAACCATCTAACCACTGTTAAGGAAGGTAAGTATTCAGAAATGTACTTCCAGGGCTAGAAGTCCATGATTATCAGAGAGTTCAAGTCAAAGAAAAGTCTTATTGAAAACTCTGAGATAGCAAGAACTGCAGATGCTGGAATCAGAGACAACAAAGTGTAGAGCTGGAGGAACACAGCAGGCCAGGCAGCATCAGAGGAGCAGGAAAGCTGACATTCTGGGTCGGGACCCTACTTCAGAAAATCTCCTGACCGGAAACATCATCTTTCCTGTTCCTCTGATGCTGCCTGGCCTGCAGTGTTCCTCCAGCTTAATACTTTGTCGTCTTATCAAAAATAACTAGCTTAGAGTAGAACTTATCATCCCGGGAACTTACTCAAGTTGATGGAAAGAGAAGAGGTATAGATATGAAACCAAGCCGAAGAAACAGTAATCATCCAGAAAGATGATAATCAGCAGAGGCCTTATTTAGTAGATATTTCTATGTATCAAAGATATTGATCATTGTGGGTGGTGATGGTGTAATTGTAATTTCACTGGGATGGTGATACAGAACCGCATGCAAGAAAAGACAACTGAGTTAAATCCTAATGTGGATGGTACAACGACTGACAATGTTCGTAAAATCCCAGCTGGTTCACTTCAGGTCCTTCAGGTGAGGAAATCTGCTGGTCTGGCCAACATGTGACTCCAGACCCACAACAATGTGGTTGACTTTTAACTGCCCTCTGAAAAAGCGTAGCCACTCAAGTACAAGGGCAATGAGGGTGGCTCTGCCAGTGATGCGCACATCCCACGAATGAATGTTAAAAAAGTATCCATTTGGATAAACCAAATGTTGCATCAGAAAAAATAATGGACAAAGAGAGTTCGGAGAAGGATATCGATCTTCAAGTCTGACAAGAATGCAGTCGGGGCAGTTGTGAAACTTCCTGACAAACTGAATTTTTGATGTTAGATTAATGTAGTTGTATGTAAAATAAAATTGATTGGCTAAAAATAAGACCGAGCTTGGGTGTAGATGTAGTATAAGGGCTTGAAAGAGTTTATATCTGGGACAGTAACACCTCCCACTCTGATAATTCAAGAACACGTGGGAGAGAGACACAACTCAGAGAGAGAGATTCAAAGAGAAACTGTGTACCTTCAGTAACGTTAGTCGTTCTTCTGTAATGCTGCATAGAGTTCCTTAATATATAACAGACTAATTATTGCTCAACCCTATTGAAGACTTCATAATTTCTCCTAGCTAAGCAAACCAAATACAAAGCACATGCATGTTAAATACAGCTGGGTATCTGAAGAGATGAAATTATTGATTGGGTAGAAGCTAATTTGGAGCAACCATTTAATTCTGGCACATTATGTTTTTAAGGAATGGCTATTACAGATAAGCTTCTCAGTATCTCCAGTTGGGAATGTCGACCCACCTTTCCAAGCCTGAGAACTTAATTACAAAATTTTATCCTACCGACAAGAATCTGATCTTTGATTCTCATCCGATTAAATTCCCCTGCCCATCTTTCTTCTCACTATGTTCATGACCGAAGGTTTCAGTCCATCATCTTAGAATCTCGAGCTGCGTGTGGCCTGTTGTCAAAGTTGTATGCTTCTTTTCATAAGTACAACATTGTAACAACAATAACCCGCTGCCAAAATTCCTGTGAACTTTTACACCTTAAATTTTAAATGAAATTGATAAGCAATTTAGATGTTTTATTTGCATGTATGTTAACTGGGCATCACAGCGTGACAGCGCTCTCTGTTGTTTCCTTAACATTGTTTAATTTTGATTCTTTGATAAGTGCATTTTTATTATGCTACAGAACGATTCCCCCAGGGCTGTACTGTGACCTCCTGTGAAAATATTGGTAATAACTTTGGATTCAACATAAGGAACTATGCAGTAGATAATAAAATATAAATGTCTGAAAAGCCCCATTTAGCTGTCCTATCTTGGCTTTGAACAGAAGAACAGATCCTTGAAAAGCTATTTTAAAAAAAGCTATGATTGTACTGGCATATGAATTTAGAAGCTTTTCAGCTCATCTCTTTTTTTTTAAAAGGAAACATCTCAGCAGCTGGTGAAGAAATCTCTGTTTGAATGTGCTATACATGCACTAATTTGCAGTTGAAGTTGTGTGGAGACCTTGACATTTTGAGCGCATGAATCAGGCTTTACAGCATTAAATTTAATCTTTTCTATAATAACGAGGAACTCTCAGGAAGAGGCCCGATAGGTCATTCTTTCATATGGTTGCTTTAAGCTTTTTGTGTGCTATTTAAATACTTTAATCTTATAGAGTAATAACAAGGACCTTCAGTGTTTTTCATCATTGTGGCAGACTATCTTCATTCTCTGTTTTCCTTAGTTAGATCACCACTAAACCCCAGCTGTTCCAAAGGCAGACATTTGCCTGTTTGCCACTGTCTCATTATTTTTCCATGCTTCATTTACTCTTACCTTTGCAACATCCTACCCATAGTACATATCTCTGCTTTTCTGAATTGTTGTGGGCCACATTCCTTCCACTGTTACTTGAGGAATTCTCACTCATTATAATTTTGCACTCAAATGTTTCATTTTCTTCCTTGTAGCTGCTTGGCCTGCTGTGTTCATCCAGCTTCACACTTTAATATCTTGGATTCCCCAGCATCTGCAGATCCCATTATCACTAACTACCATTTATTATAGTCTTATGGATATGTAAATCAGTTTTGATGAAGGGACTAGGCCTGAAACGTCAGCTTTTGTGCTCCTAAGATGCTGCTTGGCCTGCTGTGTTCATCTAGCTCCACACTTGGTTATCTTGGATTCACCAGCATCTGCAGTTCCCTTTATCTCTGAAAACGAACACTCTTGTCCAAGCAGAATCGCTGCATGTTATTCCATTTGAGCATCTTGGAGCTCAGAGAAGCATTCATATTGTTGCCATCTAGGAACTGTAAAAACTGGGAAAGATGGCCAAATATTACTTGAACCAGTGCTATCCTCCACTTACTCTGCTGCGCCACAAGTTCTTTGTTTTCAAGAAAAACATTTCTCATTTCCTCGGGAGATGCTGACTCTTGACGAATGATTTCCTGGAAACCAACTGTTTTCTGTGCTTTAACAATGTATCATTTTGTCCATATCCGAGCGTCCAGAGAGAATTGTTGAGCTATTTGACCATGTGGGACAGAGAAACAAGCCCTGACCTTATTAATTGTTCCACATCCTCTTACAACTGTATAGTGAGCTGAAATAAGATACCTGGAAGAAGATATTCTTCTCCTCTTGAACACTAAATTTAACTGTAGCTGATGCAGCAGATATCTTTTAGTTTTGTCTCAATGAAGAGGAATTTTCCAATTCTACAAATTGTCCTTGATTTTTATCTAGTGGTTCACATTTTCATGGTGAGCCCAAGTTCCTTGGTTGAGATGCACAAGATATCAAGCGTTTACAGGATCAGGCGATCTCTCATACAGTGGTGTAGTGGTACAGTACTGTACTAGCAACTTTGTGCTTAAATCTTGCGACAGCATATTGAGAAATTGAATTCAATACGTGAATGCATGAACTGGCATCAAGAAAGAAAAACCTTTGAAAACTGCTGATTGGCATCAAAACCCAACTGTTTTGCAAAAACGCACTATGCCATTCCTACTCACCTGGTTGACTCTTGACTTCAGTGTAAACCTTGGGAAACCATTTAGTCATACTCACAATTACTGAGAATAAATATTACAGAAACCAGGATTGGGCTTTAATTGCAGCATGATCAGATTTGCTCAAGTTCTGAGAACAGTACTTTTAAAAATCAGTTGGCAACTCCTTGCAAAAATCCAAATTAAAATTATCTGCTTTCTCTGACTTGGCCCTATTTCAGGAAGTGCCACACGATTTGGGACAGAGGCAGCAGCAGACTACATTCATTTTTGATACAACCTTTCACTGACTGAAAGTGAAGAAATCTTGCATTTAATACCCTTCTTCCAGCAGTCATGTTCTTTAATTATTTTATGCTGCCCATTCTGCTCACAGTACAAGTAATTAGTACCACTTAACAATTTGTGATGGGTTTGTAAAAATGCAAACCCAACTAAATAAGTAGGTGGGAGATGAGTTATTCATCCAGTTACTGAATTAAGATATTTAATAACGCGGCAGGAAATTCAACTAATATCATCTCAGTTCTGTCCAGAAAGAGGTTAATCCTAATGAAGCATGACAGCTATCATTATGTCTGAATTAGATTAGATTGCAGTGGAATATTGAATTCTTGCTTTCATGTTTCACAGTCAGTTGCTTGAATTAATAATGGTATTGTTAATATGGGCTTACTTCTTGTTTGCTGAGAATGAAGTGTTAATAATCAAGCCTGGTTTTAAGCAGCATCTCCAGGCTTGCCAATGAATAGCTGAGCTCTTTAGCAAGAGCCGTCCCTCAGTGAGTGACATTCGAGCTATTGAGTTAAAAGGTTATGGCTTCAAGCTCCATTTCACAGCCTTAAACACATGAGCCATTTTGACACTTGTGGAATTGAAGATGTGCTGCATTGTCAGAGGTGCTTTCTTTTCGACATGGCATTAAACTGAGACCCTGTTATGTGAATGTGAAATATCCTATGATTCTGAATGAAAAAGAACACAGGAGTTGTCCCAGGTCCTGGCCAACATTTATCCCTCCAATAGTACCGGGAACATTGGTAATCTGTCACTTATTTTGTTGCTTCTTCGGGATTGTGTTCTGTGCTAATGGCTGTTCTAATGATACAATGATAGATAGAAACAAAGAAAATAAGAGGACTAGGCTATTCAGCCATTCATGCCTGCTCTGCTATTCAGTATGATTACGACTCATCATCTCATTCAGTTGTTCCTGCTTTCTCCCAATATCCTTTAAAGGGAAAGTCATCATAGGGCTGAAAAGTTGACTTACCTGCTTCTCGGATGCTCTCTGACCTGCTGTGCTTTTCCAACTTCGCACCTATAGACTCTGGCTTTCAGCATCTGCACTCCTTATTGCTTCCAAGTCCTTCATGGTAACCTCAGCCAGTGTGCGTATTGACCCTACGTTGTTGGTATGACTGCATCAGAAATCAACATGCAGCCAACTATGCTAACTGACTGCCTGATCTTTTTAGCCTTCAGAATTATCTCTAATTCCTTCTTAAAAATATTCAATGTTTTGACCTCAGCCACTTTCACAACGACTCGACAGAGAATTCCACAGCCTCACTATTCTGTGTGAAGGAATTTCTCCTCATTTCAGCCCTAAATAGCCTTACCCCTTATTTGTAAATGGTGACTACTGGTCCCGGCCCCCTGATGATCAGGAAAATCCTGCCTGTGTTTATCCTGTCTTCTTCTGCTGGAATTTTGTAGATTTCTAAGAAATCATAGAATCCCTACAGTGTGGTAACAGGCTATTCAACCCATCAAGTCCATACTGACCTTCTGAAGAGTATCTCACTTAGAACAATCCCTCTACCGTTTCCCTGTAACCTTGCATTTCCTATGGCTAACACACCTAATCTACACATCCTTGAACACTATGGGCCATTTAGCATGGCCAATCCACCTAGTCATGTAACCAGAGCACCTGGAGGAAATCCAAGCGGACACAGGGAGAATGCACGAACTCCACACAGACAGTTGCCTCAGGGTGGAATTGAACCCCAGTCACTGGCATTGTGAGGCAGCAGTGCTAACCGCCGAGAGACTATGCCACCCTAATTCTTCCCTCGTTCTTGTAAACTTCATGCCAACTGATCCTCACCAATCCAGCCACCCTTTGTATGTGGTTCTGTCATCCCAGGAATCCTTCTGGTAAACCTTTGTTGCACTCCATTCAACCAGAACATCCTCAGATAAGCAGTTTAGAAGTCGTTCATTGGCTCTGAATCATTGGGAGTTGAGGTTTTGAAAGGTGCTCTATAAATGCACAACTATTTTTCTTTGGCTATAAGGATGGACCTGGATTTGATTCTCAGAACTACTCGAGCTTGATTGTCTGATCTAAAGGGAAGCTACACTTGGTCTTGGCTCCTCTGAGTTAGTGGGAGGCTATCTGATTAGGTTTCCACTTGTCAACAATCCAGTGACCTCTGCTGAAATGTTTGCAGTCTTTGGGTGGGCACCATGTCATCATAGTTATGTTCTGCCTCATGGTCGCATATTCAGTGACAGTTGCAGCTTAGACTCACAAGCCATGATGTGAAGGTGCCACTGGGGTTTACAAGGTCAGAAGTCCACATGACACCAGGTCATAGTCCAACAGATTTATTTGAAAACACAAGCTTTTGAAATGCACAATGATGCCACCCGAATGTTGCAGGAACAGCAACTCATATTCCGCCTGGGAACCCTGCAGCCATATGGTATCAATGTGGACTTCACCAGTTTCAAAATCTCCCCTTCCCCTACTGCATCCCTAAACCAGCCCAGTTCATCCCCTCCCCCCACTGCACCACACAACCAGCCCAGCTCTTCCCCCCCACCCACTGCATCCCAAAACCAGTCCAACCTGTCTCTGCCTCCCTAACCGGTTCTTCCTCTCACCCATCCCTTCCTCCCACCCCAAGCCGCACCCCCAGCTACCTACTAACCTCATCCCACCTCCTTGACCTGTCCGTCTTCCCTGGACTGACCTATCCCCTCCCTACCTCCCCACCTACACTCTCTCCACCTATCTTCTTTACTCTCCATCTTCGGTCCGCCTCCCCCTCTCTCCCTATTTATTCCAGTTCCCTCTCCCCATCCCCCTCTCTGATGAAGGGTCTAGGCCCGAAACGTCAGCTTTTGTGCTCCTGAGATGCTGCTTGGCCTGCTGTGTTCATCCAGCCTCACATTTTATTATCTTTTGAAATGCTGTTCCTTTGTCAGGTGAAGCGAAGCTCACAAGTGAAGAATTTGGCTGGACTACATGATTAAAAATCTCTGAGATAATGCAGTACTTATTGGAGTGATGGTGGTGAGGAAAGTGGCTCAACAGAGAGATCCAGCGGAACAATTCATAAAGAAGAGGGAATCACCTTTGTGTCGTGGTACCAGACCACCGTCAGTCAATGTTACCAAAATAGTTGAGCTGGACACCTTGCCATCCACTTACCTTCAACTTGCCTCTTCAGAAGAGCATTCAGAAAATGCCTTAATATTGTGATTCCTGAGCAAGGTGTGTTAGGAAAGATCTCAGAGACATCTGCTTATGTTTGGTGACGTCTATTTGATTTGGTTTGATTTATTATTGTCACATACCCAGATACAGATAAAAGTATTGTTTTGTGTGCTAATCAGACAAATCATATATTACATAATTCGTCAGGGTAAAAGGACAGAGTGCAGAATGTAGCGTTATAGCTGCAGAGAAAGATCAATTCTAACATTTAGATGTCTGTTCTTAAGTATGATAACAGTGGGAAAGAAGCTGTTCTTAAATCTGGTGGTATGCGTTTTCAAACTTTTGAGTCTCCTGCCCCTTGGAAGTGGGTGGAAGACAGTGTAACCAGGGTGGGAAGGGTCGTTGATCACATTGGCTGCTTTCCTGAGGTCTCAGGAATAGAAAGCTGAACGTATGAGGAACGTTTGAGGACTCTCGAGCTCTACTTATGGGAGTTTAGAAGGATGAGGGGGAGTCAACTTACAGAATACTGAATGGCCTGGACTGAGTGGATGTTGTGAATGTGCTTCCATTGTTAGGAGAGACTAGGACCCGAGGGCACAGCCTTAGAGTAAAGGGAAGAGCTTTTAGAATGGAGATAAGGAGAAACTTCTTCAGCCAGAGAGTGGTGAATCTATGGAATTCACTGCTACAGAAGGCTGTGGGGGCCAGGTCATTGAGTACATTTAAGGCTGAGATAGATAGATAGATTCTTGATTATCAAGGTTGAATGGCACAGCAGACCCGATGGGCTGAATGGCCTAATTTCTGCTTCTATGTCTTGTGGTCTTATGGACTTACTTAACAAATGTGTTTTGTTTTCTGCAAAGTGAATCTATGTAGAGAGAAATCTGTATTTTTTTCTCTTTAAATCCAGTGTTATTGAGTGTGTACTCTATGTATATGTTTTGGATTATTTAGAGAGGTAAGCATGTATATTTTCACGTTACAAACTAAGTGTATTAAATAGTTTTGCATTGTCATTGAATAATTTCTGTTTACTAATAAAGAAACGTAGTATAATAATACAATATAGAAAAATGTGTACGATTGGCCAGACCAGAAACTGGATAAAACAATTAAATTTATGTTGTGATCTGTGGAGGCTGGGTCTGGAGAGCGACACTACACTCCACCTATCTCAGATGTTACAAACATAATGATTGATATCACACATGTATTCCCTGAGTACCTTGTCCTATTCTATTACCAAATCAGATTGCAGTGTGGAACATGAAAGTTGATGCTGTAAGTACTGGTCCCTCACATAAGAAATGTTAGCTTTGTAATTCTTCTCCCCACCCGTCTCCCAGTCCTGCATATTCATAGAATCCCTACAGTTTGTAAGCAGGCCATTTGGCCCTTCAAGCCCGTACTGACCCTCCAAAGAGCATCCCACCCAGATCCATCCCCCCATCCTATCTCTGTAATCCTGTATTTTCCATGGCCAATCCATCTAGCTTGCGCATCCCTGGACACTGTGGGCACTTTAGCATGGCTGGTCAACCCAACCTGCACATCTTTGGGAGGAAACCCAGGCAGACACAGGGAGAATATGCAGACTCCACACAGACAGTCACTGAAGGGTGAAATAAAACCTGGGCCCATGGCACTGTTGCCACCATGTTGCCCCATGTTCTTATTATTAGAACTAAGTGATCTAGCAGCTATAAGTTGGAAAAGACTAACAAATCATAATTGGATTTATTACAGTGTTTTTACAAGCAGCATAGAAACTGATCATTTGACCAGGAGCTTTATGTCAGTTTTAAATTCCACACAAATCCCTGACAGTAGTTCTTTCATCAATATATCTTCTATTCCTTTCTCTCTGTAGCTTTTCTAGTTTCACCTTTAAAAAATCTGTGCTGTTTGGCTCATTTACTGCTTGTAGTAGCAAATACCAAATTAATGGCTCATATTTATGACATCACATTTAGCAATTAAACCAGTGAGTGTGCTCCATTTTCATTATATTTGTTTTTTTCTTGCTTCGTTTAATCAGTTCATAAGAATATTCAGGGAGTGTACAAGACCGGGAAAATTCGTGACTGAAATGCCAATGGAGGTTGTGATGAAATCATGTGTGTATAACCATTTGTTGCACTGAAGATAACCTGCAATTTTTGATTGGTAACTTGTATGGAACAGGTAGCAACATTCATTTCTTCCCATCGATAACGGAGGGACCTATTGCAAGTTTTTCGATAGATCAATTCAGAATCAGTGAAGAGGACCTCGAAGGTTACAGCCAGTTGTGGAAGTCAGTGAGACAGAGACAGAAGCAGACTCCATGTTTGGAGTGCTTAAAGTCGCTGTCCTGCTGAGAAGTCAACTGAACTACTCAGAGGAGTCAAGAGCAGTTGTGCTGTTAGAATTCTAACATTCTAGGAATTTGATACATAAATGTTGGAGGATTCACAATTGCCGGAAAGCTGAGAAAGTGGGGAGGTTGCTAACTGTCTGCTGGGGGTAAGCCATGGTAGGTTTGGAAGATGCCTGTCGGCATTATGAAGGGCCTAGGCCCGAAACATCAGCTTTTGTGCTCCTGAGATGCTGCTTGGCCTGCTGTGTTCATCCAGCTCCACACTTTGTTATCATTAACACTTCAGTGTTGTTTAGAACTGGGGAGATTGAAAAGCCCGTATTGCTGACTTAAGCGAAGAGCTTGAGGAGAAATCCAGGGACAGGATTGGTTTAGTGAAGTGAGTTGTCATTGAAGAGCTAGAATTGTTTGTGAATGAGTACTGGAGTACAGTCCCAGAAAAGGAGGATGATTTGTCGAAACAGAAGGAGTTGTGGGGCAGTATGTGATGGAGTGGTTCTTGTGAGGGATTTTCAAGACCAGATTGGCATAATAAACGATCATCATCTGTTGTGAGGCTCAATGTGATTGGATGATCCATTCCATCATTAATATCTAGGGGAAATCGTGAAACCTGTACAGTCTGTTTTGATCCCATTTAATATTTGATTTGAGCTGTTGGGTGTGGTTCGATCAATAACCAATGTTAGTTTTGACCATTAGAAAATATATTAACCATGCATTACAGATTTTATTACTGTTCCAGTGTTGTTTGATAAAGTTTAATGTGTCTTGCTTAAAACTGTGAAATCTTGTGGCTTAAGTCGTAGGGGTCTACACTACAGAAAAAGCTCATCAGATCTGTGCTGGTTGAAAACAAGGACTACATTTATTCTCTTATTTAAGGACCTTGTTTACTTGAGAAATAAAAGTTCATGACCTCTAGGTAAATTGTAGCACGAAGTTGGGTCTGAGATTCTCATAATGGCCAGAGGCAGGAATATCATATTTGACTTCTGACCTGCAGATAGAATACAAGAAAATGCCACTGCTGACTGTTGAAGTATATGCACATAAAATGTTACATTATTCTTTAAATGATCTTTGTTTTGATTCAAAGGATTTGAATGGCTGCTTGCATGGTTTCACAATGAGTGTGTTTGAATATGATCTATGGGGAAAATGCAATTATCCTGGGTCCCAGGGAGGGTGGTGCCTCCTCTAGTCCCCACAGTCCTCTGAGATATTTGCATTCCTGATAATTCTTTGGTGTGTCCCTGATTTTAATCGCTGCTTGTCTTGGCCTCAAGCTCTGAAATTGTACTCCCTGCCCCTCTCTACTTGCATTCTTGTTTTTGGTTTTCAAAAAAGGCCCCTAACCCTGCAATATTTCACTGCCTTCTATTAAAGTTACCTGAATGCTTTAGGTATCTTTTGGAAGCCTGTTCCTCTTGATGGATCCTGTTAGGACTCCATAAAACATTAGGCCCCAGGTATTTCTGTGCTGTATAACTTTAATACTGGTGGCCTGGTCTCATATATTGCAACGTGCTGGTGTTTGTAGAATTGTTGTATACATTTTGAGTTCTCAATTTAAAATGCCTTAAATTGAGAGGATCTGTGGGACTTTTCAGGTTTGGAAGTGTCCTGTGGAGTCAAAAGTTTCACATTAGCACACAGCCAGCTCCCTGGTTAATTTAAAAAACATAAATGTTCAGTCCATAACGGCGTTTCAATAATCTAACTGTATTAATACAAAGTAAGTTCTGTGACATTTAGTGAGAGGTGACTATGGTTAAAGTTTTTATATTAATATGTATAGGAGTAATCAAGCTACAAGATTTCCTTCGTAAATTCATTTAACTTTATGACTCCTTCTTAAGTGACTTGTTTTCTTCAGTTTTGTTCAGGTTATTTCTTTCTAAAATGCCTGCGATCATGAATAAATGATAAGCTGCGACAATCCAACTCAGAACAGTAGGGTTGATCTTATGAATATTCAAAGGGTTTGAGAGATTGATCCAACATCAATTATCTGTTGCTCACCTAATAGCGCAAGTAATGTGCATGCATCAACCATCTCATCATCTCCCAAGCTACATGAAATCTTAATATCTGAAAGATGTGCAAAAAAATCATTTTCACACATTCTGGACCCCTCCCAACTAAATGCAGCAACAGTGCCGATGAGGACCTGCTACGAACATGTGGAGAGGACTGGATAGCTTCATCAGTTGACCTTCAGTAAGGTTGTATTTTCCCTTCTTGCAGAATTTCTTGTTTTGCGTTTGCTGCACCCAGTGCAGCCAGCTGCTGGAATGTGTTTGAGGGGTTTGAAGTTTTGTTCACCTGTTGCCCATTTTAAATAAATTTCACTTCCATCATGTGAAAAAGAGAGAGAGAGTCTTCTGTTAGTTGAAAACACATTGTCCCTCCTCACTGACTACACTCCTTGTTCTGCAGCTGTAGACTTGTTACCAGAATGTTCTGATTGTAATGAGGTTAACCAGATGGACCTCATAGAATATGAGTTCCCTGACTGGGGCTGTTAGCCTGGCCCAATCAGGGAACCCTGGCTAGCAAATAAAATGAGGAGTGTCATACTCTGACAAGGCTGTGGCAGAGTTAAGCACTATCTATGTACAAATAAAGGGTGAGTTGGTGACAGGATACTGGCCTCTGTGGAGTTATTTCAGTGGCAACAAGAGTAAAGCACATTCCTGAAGATGTTCATCATTGCAACTGTCATCTTTGAGTTGGGGTAAGCATTTCAGGCATCATGTCGTTATTTGGGAAGCTTGGCCTGTTTAGCCTTGCTGTTGAAGATTCAGTCCACTATGTGTTAAGAACGCATTACTTTTTTCCAGGCAAGTGATATTGGGGCATATGAGAAGCAACAAGTAATTGTGGACCTGCAGCTTTTTAAGTTATTAGGACCCTTACTTTCCCTGAGGCATCAGATACAAAAACATTTCAAGAGTTGATGGATCTAGCTAAGGAATATTTTAATGCCAAGCCTCCTCCATTTCTGAGATGCTGTCATTTTTACTTGGCAATTTAAGAACTAGGAGAATCCATATCGATAGTTTTGACAAGATTAAGACGACTGGCAGAGCCATGTGACTATGGTTTAATCCTTAATGAAATGCTGAGAGACTGTTTGCTATGTGGGATTAATGGTGTAACAATGAAAATGTGCCTACCAGTTGAATCCCAAATGGACTTCAAACAGACACTACAACTGGATTTAGCATTGGAAAATGTAGCAAATGGAACATATGAGTTGCAGTGTATTCTGATGGAAGAGGACACCCTTGCCAGGCTGACTGAGCTTGGGAACACCACATTAGTGAAGGCAATTGCAGAGTCATACTCAAGAAATATTCTGAACAGAGGGATTCCAGGACAACCCATAGCAAAACCCCAAAACAAAGTCAAGCCTCGGCCAACCAGTTAATGTTTTCTTCAGGATGTGGTTGACAAGACATTGTAGTTGCTGGAGGTATGCGGACTCAAGACAGCAAAAGAGTCCGGCTAGACTAAAATTGAATAAGGTAACTCATCGGCCAGTATCCACGAGAATGCGCACCCTGGGAAGATTACCTACATCTGGTTTGGAACAGTTAAAATGCTCAGCAACGTCCAAATTAAAACCAATCAAAATAAACATCTAATCAAGTGGTCATCCAGTTCAAATGGAAGTCGATGCCGATGCATCTGTTTTCAGGATCGCAGAACCAGTCTTTAACAAAATTCATTCAGGACTCCACCCCTTAAGTTTGCACAAGCCTTTGGATAGACTCAGAACCTATAGAACATAGAACATAGAAAAGTACAGCACAGTACAGGCCCTTTGGCCCATGATGTTGTGCCGTGGAATAATCCTAATCCAAAAATAAAATAACCTAACCTACATTCCCCTCAATTCACTGCTGTCCATGTGCATGTCCAGCAGTCACTTAAATGTCACTAATGACTCTGCTTCCACGACTACCACTGGCAAAGTATTCCATGCGCTCACAACTCTCTGGGTGAAGAACATCCCTCTGACGTTTCCTCTATACCATCCTCCTAACACCTTAAAACTATGACCCCTTGTGGCAGTCAGTCCTGCCCTGGGGAAAACTGTCTGGCTATCGACTCTGTCCATGCCTCTCATTACCTTGTACGCCTCGATCAGGTCACCTCTCTTCCTCCTTCTCTCCAGAGAGAAAAGTCCAAGCTCAGTCAACCTCTCCTTGTAAGACAAGCCCTCCAGTCCAGGCAGCATCCTGGTAAACCTCCTTTGCACCCTCTCCAAAGCCTCCACATCTTTCCTATAAAAGGGCGACCAGAACTGGACACAATATTCCAAGTGTGGTCTCACCAGGGTTTTGTAGAGCTGCAGCAAAACCTCGCGGCTCTTAAACCCGATCCCCCTGTTAATGAAAGACAAAACACCATATGCTTTCATAACAACCTTATCCACTTGGGTGGCAACTTTGAGGGAGCTATGCACTTGAACACCAAGATCCCGCTGTTCCTCCACACCTCAGAGAATCCTGCCTTTAATCCTATATTCAGCATTTAAGTTCGACCTTCCAAAATGTATCACTTCGCATTTATCCAGGTTGAACTCCATCTACCATTTCTCAGCCCAGCTCTGCATTATGTCTCGCTGAAGCCTGCAATAGCCCTCGATACTAACAACGGCACCTCCAACCTTTGTGTCATCAGCAAATGTACTAACCCACCCCTCAACCTCCTCATCCAAGTCATTTATAAAAACTACAAAGAGCAGAGGCCCAAGAACAGACCCCTGTGGGACACCACTCAGCACTGACCTCCAGGCAGAATACTTCCCATCTATAACCACTCTCTGCCTCCTGTCGGCCAACCAATTCTGAATCCAGATAGCCAAATCTCCCTGTATCCCATACATCCTGACTTTATGAATGAGCCTGCCATGGGGAACCTTATCAAATGCCTTGCTGAAGTCCATGTACACCACATCCACTGCTTGATTCTCATCAACCTGTCTCGTGACCTCCTCAAAGGACTCAATAAGATTTGTGAGGTATGACGTGCCCCTCACAAAGCCATGCTGACTCCCTTTAATCACGCTATGCTTTTCCAAATAGTCATAAATCCTATCCCTCAGAATTCTTTCCAAAACCTTGCTGACCACAGACGTAAGACTGACTGGTCTGTAATTTCCAGGGATTTTCCTATTCCCTTTCTTGCCTCCCCCCAATCTTCCGGTACGACTCCCGTGGAGAGTGAGGAAGCAAAGATCTTCACCAGCAGTTTAGCAACCTCCTTTCTCGCTTCCCGGAGCCACCTAGGATAAATCTGGTCTGGCCCTGGGGACTTATCAATCTTAATGTTTGCCAAAATTTCCAGCACATCAACTTGCTCAATCTCGATTTGTTCAAGCCTGTTTTCCTACTCCTCAAAGTTCTCATTCACAACAAGGTCCCTTTCCTTCATGAATACCGAAGCAAAAAACTCATTTAGTGCTTCCCCCATCTGCTCAGACTCCATGCACAAGTTCTCTATGCTATCCCTGTTCAACCCTACCCTCTCCCTGATCAACCCTACCCTCTCCCTGATCATTCTCTTATTCCTCACATATGAGTAAAATGCCTTCGGGTTCTCCCTAATCCTTCCTGCCAAGCCTTTTTCGTGCCCCCTCCTGGCCCTCCTCAGTCCACTTTTGAGCTCCTTCCGAGCAAGCCTGTAATCCTCTGAAGCTGTGCTAGACCCTTGCTTCCTTCACCTTACGTACGCTGCCTTTTTCTTTTTGATGAGAAGCATCTCTGTTCCCATCATCCAAGGCTCCTTAATCTTACCCCTTCTTACCTGTCTCAGAGGAACAAATTTATGCATCACTTGCAACAACTGCTCCTTAAACAGTCTCCACGTGTCGGTTGTGCCCTTTCTGTGGAACAATTGCTCCCAGTCTGTACTTCCCAACTCCCAACTATAGCGGGGAACCTTTATCGATTAAGGTTCCAGTCTTTGGTTCCAGTCTGTCATGAGAAGCAGCTGGTTCAGTTACCAGTGAATGCAGTAAAAGGCCCAGGCCCAAGCTTGATGATGCAAAATTGGTTGAGAGAGATTCACCTAGATTGACTCAGCATTTTTCCATCAGAAAAACCTTAAATGCAGATCCTTTCATGGGCTCAATGTTCTTAGTCGTTGTAACTGGACATGCATTCAAGTTTACTCCTTAGACATGGGAACAACATTGGAAAAATTACATGCATCTTCTGCAATACATGGACTCCCAGATGTGTAGGTCATAGATAATGGGCCATCGTTTACTAGCACGGAATTTGACATTTAAAGGCAGATCAATACCATCCACCATCCAATGACCTGACAGAAAGAGCAGTCCAAACTCAGAAGGCAGGCTTAAAGAAACATCTCACGGCTTCACTTGATACCAAACTGTCTTGGATCCTCTATGGATTGTAGGATCACGCCTCATGCAATGACAGTGATAGGTCCAGCAGAGTTGTCGATGGGGGAAGACTCAGCACCAAGTCAAATCTGATCTTCCTGGACCTGTGTGGGGAGCAGGGTGAATCAGCATCAGGAACGCCAGTGATGGGCACCAGACCCCATCGAGCAAGAGAGACAGTTCACTACAGGGGCCAAAGTTTGATGTCAGAACCATGGAAATGGCCTTGCATGGGTTAGAGGCTTAGTCGATGCAGAGTCAGGTCCAGTGACATGTAAAGTTGAGTAGGAGTGATGATCCTGAACAAGCTTGTGGACACATTAAAGCCGCAAATTTGCAATAGTTTGGGAGCAAAATGTACTCTGCTTCCCAGAACAGGTGGGAAGGCTGATGGAATTTGTGGGTTGTCCGTTTCCTTCAAGGGTTGAAGAGACCTCTGAACCTGAGATGGATGCAGTGGATTTTGCCACATTGATGCCTTTGCCATCTGAAGAAGAGAATAAATTTCTCAGGAGATGCTCTGGGCACAAGAGGTGAGCTTCTGTGCTTTACACGCTGCCTGATGTATCTGATGCAGAATTGGAGGAACCTGACCTGGATCTAAAATTCCTCAGAATGCATTACAAGAAAAACAACCAGCCTATGTCCTTGGACTTGTAATTGGTGGGATGTAGTGATTGTACAAGGCCAGCTAGGTGGACTTCATAGAAAATTGGGTTCTGAGGAAGGGTCACCAGACCCGAAACGTTAACTCTGATTTTTCTTCACTGATGTTGCTGGACCTGCTGAACTTTTCCAGCCATTTCTGTCTTTGATCCATTTAGATAGCTCCTTTAGCACAATATCCTGAGACATTTCATGTGCAAGATTAGCAGTGAAATTTGCCAGACAGTGACATTGGGAGGAAATGAGTACCCAAAAGTTGTTCAAAAAGCATTTAATTACCCATCCCTAATTATCTTTGAGCAGGTGATGGTGAGCCACCTACAACTTGGTGGCTTGCTTGGCCATTTCAGAAGGCAGTTAGGAATCAACCACATTTCTGTAGATCTGAAGGCACGTGTACAACATACTGGGTAAAGATGGCAGGTTCTCTTCCCTAAAGGACATTGGTGAACTAGATGGATTCCCCTGTCAATGCAAATTACTCATTATGATGTGGCATGTGAGAATCAGGGTTGAGTCATTTTTGGAGATAGTAGGAACTGCAGATGCTGGAGAATCTGAGATAACAAGGTGTAGAGCTGGATGAACACAGCAGGTCAAGCAGCATCAGAGGGGCAGGAAGGCTGACGTTTGGGGTCTAGACCCTTCTTCAGAAATGAACTTTTCTGAAGGAGGATATAGGCCCGAAACTTCAGCCTTCCTGCTCCTCCGAGACTGCTTGGCCTGCTATGTTCATCCAGCTCTACACCTTGTTATCCCTGAGTCATTTTTTGATGAGTTTCAAGAAGTTATTTCTCTTGGTGAGCTCCAGCAAGTTTTCTCCTGGTATCACCCTAGGCATATCTCATCACCTCTGCGCCATTCCCCTGTGGTGCTCTACCCCTTGTGTTCTCCCACTTGTCACAGGCAGGGGTGATGGCCATCTGCTGGGACTATTCGAGATTCCTGGTGACAGAGCCATCTTTAAAGCCCAACTGTTTACCCGGTTAAGGGCTGACAGTCCGGAGCTGTCCTGTACTGTCTCTATCAGCCAGAGGGAATCAGGTACCCCCATTGCCAAAGGCTTCCTGGTGGATGGAGAATGCATGTGGCTGTTGCCACGAAGTGTGCTCAGAGATGTCTGAAGAGGGAGGGCCAAAGGAGGGAGCATTCAAGTTGTCAGGTTACTGCTGTGACTAAGACGTTAGGATTGCCACCATCCCGTTTCTATCCAGCGTGTGGGAGAATGGGGAACCGAATATCAATGAGTTGAGATGACATAATAATAAAGATGTTAGTGCATAAAAATCGGCCTTTCAGCACTTTCTGTGCAAGAATCTTGCTTCAGCATTCAACACTTGCTTGGAAAATAGGATGTTTTACTTTCCTTGCGGCCATTCTCACATGATTCTTCCAACATTATACCATTGCTCATGTCATTCAGGGGCTGGGAAGATTCTGTCCTAGAATGGCGAATATAAAATTGTTCTAAAAATACTTGTGAAATACCAAAAGAAAGCCGTAGCTGTCACAACATATACGCCAAAACTCCAATCCTACATTGCTTCCTTCCTGAAATTTTGTTCCCTCATTTTCCTAAGGACAGTATATTTTTCATGTGTGTGGCCCTGGAGGCGCCAGGACCTTCAGTACCCCATCTTCCACAAGTGGGCGTAGATAATGTTTGTGTCAGGACAGTACTTTCCGAGAGGGACGGGACCTTACCCGATGCCTGAAACTGTACTTACTTGACACCTAAATATTTACCTGCAGTAGAATGCCAGTCATGTTAACTCCCTTTTCAATTCTGGTTTACAGTAGCAAACTTAGTTCAAGTGGGAATTTCACCTCGAAATTTCTTGATTTCATGTGGCTTGGTTCCATTTAAGTCAAGCAATTAATTAACACAAAATTTACATGATAAATCCACTGTGTGTCTCTGTTATCACTTGGTAAGGACTGTGCACATCTGGACACTGCAGATGTGTCATTAGTCTAGTCCATCAGGCAAGCAACCGCTAATGTCTGATCTTTTGCAAATGTGTAAGCACTTCTTGCAGCATAGCTTGAAGAAGGGCATTTTAGACATGGTGTCTGTGATTTATGTAATTGGAAGTGGCCCAACTAGACAACAGTGTTACCAATTAAGTGCATTGCACATGGATATAGCTAATCAGGCTGAGGTATCCTCAGAGATAGTAGGAGCTGCAGATGCTGGAGAATCTGAGATAACAACATGTAGAGCTGGATGAACACAGCAGGCCAAGCAGCGTCAGAGGAGTAGGAAGGCTGACGTTTTGGAGAAGGGTCTAGGCCTGAAATGTCAGCCTTCCTGCTCCTCTGATGCTGCTTGGCCTGCTGAGGTATCCTCAGTTACGTTTGAAAGATTGTAACCACCTGGTCACATTCCTGGCAAGCACGCTTGGATTGTTGACCAGATTTTGCTTGTCACAAAAGCAGTAAAGCTGAAGGATTAAATAAAGAAATATTTGATTCTCCATCCAGTAGCTCAATTGTTGTTAAGATAGAACAACTGGCTGATTTAGATGCTGTTTATGAGATGCATGAAGTGCAGGCACCCTGTTCTTGTTTTGCACTATTCATTGTTAAGCGAGTGCTTTTTAGATAGAAAGTATAATAACCTTTTAAAAATATAGCTCGTTAAACACTAGTGTTATTTGACAAATTGATAATCACATAAGACAATAAACGGAATTTAAATAGCACCTTTTGTGGCCTTGAGATACAGCATGTGCTATGACAGCCAATGAGGCACTAAGTATAATCACTGACATAATTCAGGGAATGTAGTAGCTAATTTATGCACAGCACTGCAGTATTTTTGAAATGTAATGTAGGAAATCTGGCAGTCAATTTACACACAGCAAGCTCCGACAAACAGCAGTGTCGTAATGGCTAGATTGGCCTACCTTCTAACCTCATCCCGCCCCCTTGGCCTGTCCATCCTTCCCGGACTGACCTATCCCCTCCCTACCTCCCCACCTACACTCACCTCTACAGGCTCCATCCCCACCCCTTTAACTTGTCTGTCTCCTCACCACCTATCTTCTCCTCTATCCATCTTTGATCCGCCTCCCCCTCTCTTCCTATTTATTTCAGAACCCTCTCCCCATCCCCCTCTTCTGATGAAGGGTCGAGGCCCGAAACGTCAGCTTTTGTGCTCCTAAGATGCTGCTTGGCCTGCTGTGTTCATCCAGCTCCACACTTTGTTATCTCGTAATGGCTAGATGATTTGTTTTGAGTGATTGGCGATGGACCTATAAATATTGACCTGGATGTTGTTATCGAATGGTGCAACCACCTATTAACTTGCCATGGCAGAAAAATACCAGCAAATCTTAGTAAATATTTCAATATTTTGTAAAGATTTGGAGCATTATTTTTAAAGAAAGCTTCTTACTATCAGTAACCTTTACAACCATGAGTGGAACATGCCAGTGTTGCTTTGGGGTATCATTGAGTTCCCAAGTACCCCCATTTCCTTATATTCTTTCATAGAATGTGAGCATCGCTGGCAATTGTTGTCCATATCTAATTCCCTCAAACTGAGTGGCTTATTGGTTAATTTCAGACTGTAATTGAGACTTAATCACATTGCTGTTGTTTTGGAGTCACATGCCAGTCAGATCAGGAATGAAATTGGGAGGCGACCTTATAAAAGCTTATAAAATCATGAGAGGTAGAGATAGGGTTAATGGTGGTTGTCTTTTCCCTAGGATGGCGGAATTAAAGAGAAGGGGCCACATGTTTAAGGTGAGAGGAGAACGATTAAAAAAAGACTTGTGGGGCAAATTTTTTACACAGTAGGTGGTTGACATGTGGAATGAACTTCCTAAAGAAGTAGTGGATGTGGATACAATTACAATGTTTAAAAGACTTCTGGATAAATTATAAGATACATGCATAGGAAATGTTGGTAGTGATATGGGCCTGAAATAGGTGAGTGGGGCTAGTTTAGTTTGGGATTATGGTTGGGCATTGATTGGTTGGACCGAAGGGTCTTGTTTCTGTGCTCTGTGCCTCAAAGGACATTAGTAAACCTGATGGGCTTTTACAACAATCAATGCTAGTTTCGTCATTGAGACTCACTTTGTCTTCCAGGTTTAGCAATTGAATTTAAATTCCACCAGCAGCCACAGTGGGATTTGAATCCATGCCAGAATTACTAGTGCAGTGACATTACCACTACACCTCTATCTCTCTAATGTAGTGGTACATTACTGGAATTATAGGGTGTAATGCTACTGGAATACAAAGGGAAGGAAGTCACGCATCATTTATAGAGACAAAAAAAGCTGCAGATGTTGGAATCCAAGGTAGACAAACAGGAGTCTGGAAGAACACAGCAGGCCAGGCAACATCTGGGGGAAAGGAGCAATCAAAGTTTTGGGTAATGCCCGACATGTTGACTGCTCCTTTCCTCCAGATGCTGCCTGGCCTGCTGCGTTCTTCCAGCCTCCTGTTTGTCTATTATTTATCAAGAACCTTGATCAGACCTCATCTGGAATAACTTCATTTCGTTCTAAGCCCCATACCTCAGGAATAAACTGAGGCCTTAGGAGGATGGGTAGATTTACTGGAATGAAAACAGAGTTTCGAGGGTTAAATTGTGAGAAAAGTTTGCATAAACTTGTTTGCATTCTCCTAAATATGAGTGAGAGATGATCTGATCAAGGTGTTTTAAAGCCTTATTGCATTTGATAGGGTTGATATAGAGAATGAAAGTAAAGGGATAGGAAGAGAATTGAAAAGTATTGGAACCCCAATATTCCGCATGAGTGGACAGAATATTCTGTTGAATAATTGCCTCCCATTTACTGCTCTTTCCTAATTATTCTACGCTTCTGTGCAGTCAGCTAGATTACTCCAGCTGCATCAATTATCTGACATATCCATTGTGACCTCAGCATGAGACACTACCAAAACATGATCATCATAGAATATTGCAGTGCTCCTCAAGATATTATTAATTTCGGTAAGGTCACCCCTCAGCCTCCAACGCTCCAGGGAAAATAGCCCCAGCCTTTTTAACCTCTCCATATAGTTCAAACTCAAAACACCAAGCTTACTTCAAATAAAAATAGGAAAAACTTTTTCCATGTCCACCTTGTCAAGACCTTTCAGGATCTTATATACTTCAACAAAGTCAGCCCTTACTGTCCTAAATTCTAGTGGAAACAATCCCACCCTGTTCAACCTTTCCTCATGAGACAATCTGCTCATTCCAGATATTAATCTGGTAAACCTCCTCTGAACTGACTCCAACGTATTTAGATCTATAAATAAGGAGAAAATGAAACAGTATTCAAGATGTGATCTCACCAATGCTCTGATTTACTGAAGCATTACAGCCTTGCATTTATGTTTAATTTATTTTATAATAAAATATAGCATTCTGTTAGCCTGCTTGATTACAAACTTGACCTTCCTGTGAGCCTTTTATGGCTCAAGCAGTAGAACACTTAGATGCCTCTGCATCTCAGAAGTCTGCAGTCATTCTCCATTTAAGTAATATTCTACTTTTTTGTTCTTCTTGCTGAAATGAACATCTTCACATTTCTTAACATTTCTTCACATTATACTCCATCCTGTAGACTTTATACCCACTTAGAGTCTTTCTGTATCAGTCTTCAACTTATGTTGTCTTTATAGCATACTTTCCTGCTGGTCTTTGGTTCATCCACAGATTTAACTGCCACGCCTTTGCTCCCTCACCTAAGCCATCGATATAAGTTATAAATATCTGAGGACCCAGCACCAACCCATGTGGGATCCCACTCATCACACTATGCCAATCTGAAAATGATTTGGCCCTGATTTAAGTAAATGGCAGTGCAACCTACTCCTGATCCTGACTTCTACGATCACAGAATCATGCAAACATTCAGTACAAAAGAGGCCCTTCTGCCCATTGAGTATGCAGCACCAAAACCTAATCTAATTCTACATTCCAGCACTTGGTCCAAAGCCTTCGATGTCATGACATTTCAAGAGCTCACCGAAGTACTTTTTAAAGCTTATAATGTGGTGGTGCCCGTGTTGGATTGGGGTGGACAAGGTCAGAAATCACACGACACCAGGTTATGGTTCAACAGCGCATTCCAGGTTCCCACCAAACTGTGGGTGAAATTTTCTTTCCTCACATCCTCCCTAAACTTCCTGCCTTTTACCTTAAAATTATGCCCCTATGTTATTGACCCTTCAACTGAGGGAAACAGCTACTTTCCATCTATCCTTTCCATGACAATCATAATCTTATATTCAGAAATAATGTACTCCACACGCTTACCAAGAACAGTCCTGGATGTATCTTATTGATGGATTGCTTCAAGCATTTTGGATATCTTTACACCAGCTGTATTGTCTGATCCACACATTCCCATCGGATAACACTTCTCACAAGTATGTTAATCTTTCCTCAAGGTGCCATTTCATTCAGCTTCTAGTGTGCCTTCATACTTTACTTTTCAGTATAATTCAGTCCCGTTTTGTATCAAACAACTTGTTAATTGAATCCGTTGTTCCTGGAATACTCAATGATGTTGCTTTATTTCCAGTCTCTGCTTCCACAGACGTGCTGTCTGTGTCTCAGGTCAGATGAATTTCTACAGAATGTTCATTATGAGAGTACCTCACACAGTTGAGCCACAGCAGAGTGCTCCAATTCAACTTTGAAAATTCAACTTTCTTTGTGGATCTGGATATTAAGATACCTATTTCTCTTCATTTTGAAATGATGCTGCAGCTTTGTAGGGGGGAAATTAAGGCAGTTCAGTTCTAATTAGCTTGCTTGCACATTCTAGATTCTGGCAAACTTATGTGTCTAGCTTCAGTTTCTTCTCTCTGCTTCCTTCTCTGCAATATACTGTGCTTTTCTTCACATTTATTTGTGAAATATGGACAAGCCCAGCACTGTTGCTCATCCTAATTACATTTGAGAGCATCCTAATGATTCATTCTGATTTGCACAGGACATCCGGCACGTTGGCACAGTGGTTAGCATGGCTGAGCTGCCTCACAGCACCAAGGACCTGGATTCAATTCCAGCCTTGGGTGACTATCTGTATGGAGTTTGCACACTCCCTGTGTCTATGGTGGATTTCCTCTGAGTGCTCCGGTTTCTTCTCACAGTTCAAAGATGCGCAGGTTAGGTGGATTGGCCATGGGACATGCAGGATTACAGGGATAGGGTAGGAGGGTGAGTTTGGATGGAATGCTCATTGGACGGTTGGTGTGGGCTTGAAGGGCCGAATGGCCTGCTTCAACTGTATAGGGATTCCATGATACAATGATCCACAGTGCTGTTAGGTACAATATTCCTGTCGTTTGATCCAGTGGTGATGAACGAATGATAATACAGTTCCACATCAGGGTGATCTGTAATTTGGAGAGAAAGGACCTCGAAAGTGATGGTGTTCCTGAAGTCATTGTTCATCTATTTGGTGCAGGCCATGGGTTTGTTGCTGAATAAGCCTTTGTGAGTTTTGGCTGTGCATTATATAGCTGGTACACACTGCAGTCACAATGTGCCAGTGAAGGAGAGAATGAATCTTTGAGGTGATGTCTGGGTCCCAGTAGAGTGGGCTGTTTTGTCTTGGTGCCATGCTTCTAGAATATTGTTGAAGCAGGCCTCTGTCAGACAAGTGGAGAGCATTCCATGAAGCCCCCCAACAGGTGCCTACTTAAAGGTCAACATACTCTGGGGCGTCAGGAGGTGAGTTACTCATCACAGAATGCCCTGCCTATGACTTGTTCTTGGATCCACCATAATTATATGTATAGTCCAGCTAAGTTTTTAGTCAGTATTAATGTAGTAGTAATAATATCAATACCAATGTAATTCAAAAGGAGGCGGTTAGACTCTCTTGTCTAGTGGAAACGTGACATTGAGGAGATGATCAGCCTATGATCTGATTGAATGGCAGAACAGTCTTGATGGGACTGCTGTTGTATATCTTTGAACATTAAAGCATTCTGGTTCTAGTAGAACCTCCAAGGTAATAATCTCAGGAATATGCTCTGAGCTACAGGTAAACTGACATAGGATAAATAGCATCAAGTATTAAATGCATGAAAGGTTGGTGTGGGAAGAATGTTTTTTAGTTCATGTGGCATTGGCACCAATCTGGACTAGAAGGGAGCTGTTCCTGTGGGATTGTCTTCACTTGGACTGTACTGAGACCATCGTCCTTGTGAATTGGGAAAGGACTTCAGTGGAAGAGATGATTGATTAAGAATGGCAAATGTTTTAAAAATGGTTCATGACTCACTGCAAAGACATATCTTAGTGAGGAACAAAGGATTGAAGAAGGGGATGAACCAGCCATGGTTATCTAAGGAAGTAATGTATAGTACCAAATTGAAGTTAAAAAAAATACAATGTGACAAAGGTTACTGGTAAGCTATATGTTTGGGGAAATTTTAATAACCAACACAAGATGACCAAAAAGATGGAAGAAAATAAACTATGAGGGTAAACAAGCAATTAGTATATACAAAGGACAGTAAAAGTTTCTTGAAATGTATTGAGAGGAAGGGAGAAGCAAAATGAAATATAGACAACTTAGAGAATGAGGCCGGGGACCTAGCTTTAGGGAACCAGTAAACGGCAGAAGAATTGAATAAATACTTTACACAGTACAAATACCAATAGTGTTTGGAAAATGCTAAATATCAAGGGACAAACAAGTGGTGGAGAGAGGAAATTAATCCATTGACTATCAACAGAGAAAAAGTACCACTGAGGCGAAAGGCTGATAAGACCCCTGGATCTGAGGGGTTGCATTCTTGGCCATTAAAGGAAGTAGCAACAGATAGTGGATGCACTGGTAGTAATGGTCCAAAAATCTTTCAATTTGGGGAAAGCCTAAGAGGATTGGGAAACAGCCAATGAAAGACCCATATTCAAAAGGGTAAAGACAAAAAGAAGGTAACTATAGCCAGTTAGCTAAACATCTGTCATTGGGAGAATGTTATGGTTAGAGTCATTATAAAGGGTGCAATAACAGAGCATTTAGAAATAATTGAGTAGAGTCAGCATGGCTTCATCAAGGGGAAATGATGGCTAACATTTTTGTTATAATTTTTGAGGAGGTAACAAGCAGGGTAGATTATTTGGATTTCTAAAAGCTGTTTGATAAGATGCCGTAGATTAGGCTAATTAGCAAGAGCCCTGGCTTTTGGAAAGTTGGATGGTTGTCGTTAGTAGATAAGCATAAATGGAGGATTGGCTGACTAATAGAAGACAAAGAGTTGGGATAAGGGGGCATTTTGAGGATGGCAATTGGTAACTAGTGGAAAACTGCAAGAATCAGTGCTGAGGCCACAATTACATAAGATCTATTTAATGATTTGGTTGGGGAAAATGAATGTATTATTATCATGTTTGTGGATTTCAGAAATATAGATGGGAATGGTAGTGAGGTTGCATCAAAGAGTTTACCGAGGGATATAGACAGGCTAAATGATTGAGCAAAAACTTGACAGATGGACTGTATTGTGAGAAAATCTGAGGTTATGCACTTTGGCAGGAAGAATAGAAAACCTAACTGTTACTTAAATGAAAAGACAGCAGAAAGCCCTAGCACAGAGAGATTTGTGGGTCACTGTGTATGAATTACAGAAGACTAGCATCTAAGTTCAATAGATAATAGGAAAGCAAGTGCACTGTTGGCCTATATTTCAAAGGGAGTGAAGTATAAAAATAGGGAAGTCTTGCTGAAGCGATACAAGGCATTAATCAGCTCATAGCTGGAAAACTGTGAACAGTTTTGGTTCTAATCTCAGGAAAGATATTTTGGTGTTGGTGACAGTACAAAGAAGTTTCATTGGTTAATTCCAAACATGGAGGGCATTTCTTAGGAGTAACAATTGAGCAGGTTTGTCTTGTACTCATTGGAGTTTTGAACAAAGAGAGGAGACCTTATTGAAACATAGAAGATTGCGAGTTTTGAGAAGATTTGTAGCTCAGGTTGAGGTTCTGGATGTGAGATTGCTCGCTGAGCTGGAAGGTTAGTTTTCAGACGTTTCGTCACCATTCTAGGTAACACCATCAGTGAGCCTCCGACGAAGCGCTGGTGTTATGTTCCGCTTTCTATTTATCTGGTTAGGTTCCTTGGGTTGGTGATGTCATTTCCTGCATTGGTGATGTCATTTTTCTCAGGGGATGGTAGATTGGCTCCAAATCAATGTGTTTGTTGATGGTGTTCCGGTTGGAATGCCATGCTTCTAGGAATTCTCGGGCGTGTCTCTGTTTGGCTTGTCCTAGGATGGATGTGTTGTCCCAATCAAAGTGGTGTCCTTCCTTATCTGTATGTAAGGATACTAGTGATAGTGTTTCATGTCGTTTAGTGGCTACTTGATGTTCATGTATCCTGGTGGCTAGCTTTCTGCCAGTTTGTCCAATGTAGTGTTTGTCACAGTTCTTGCAAGGTATTTTGTAGATGACGTTTGTTTTGTTTGTTGTCTGTATAGGGTCTTTTAAGTTCATTAGCTGCTGTTTTAGTGTGTTGGTCGGTTTGTGGGCTACCCTGATGCCAAGAGGTCCGAGTAGTCTGGCAGTCATTTTGGAAATGTCTTTGATGCAGGGGAGAGTGGTTATGGTTTCTGAGCCCGTTTTGTCTGTTTGTTTGCGTTTGTTGCTGAGGAATCGGCGGCCTGTGTTCATAGGGTACCCGTTCTTTTTGAATACGCTGTATAGGCGATTTTCTTCTGCTCTTCGTAATTCCTCTGTGCTGCAGTGTGTGGTGGCTCGTTGGAATAATGTTCTAATGCAGCTTCATTTGTGGGTGTTGGGATGGTTGCTCCTGTAGTTCAGTATTTGGTCCGTATGTGTTTGTCCGTATGTTACATACAGATGAGGAAGGACACCACTTTGATTGGGACAACACATCCATCCTAGGACAAGCCAAACAGAGACACGCACGAGAATTCCTAGAAGTATGGCATTCCATCAACAAACACATTGATTTGGAGCCAATCTACCATCCCCTGAGAAAAAGAACAAGAAATGACATCACCAATGCAGGAAATGACATCACCAACCCAAGGAAACCTAATCAGATAAATAGAAAGCGGGACATAACACCAGCGCTTCGTTGGAGGCTCAATGATGATGTTACCTAGAATGGTGACGAAATGTCTGAAAACTAACCTTCCAGCTCAGCGAGCAAACTCACATCCAGGACATAGAAGATTTTCAGAATGCTAGATGCAGAGGGGATGTTTCCTCATGTGGGGAGCTTAGGACCAGAATGCATAAATTCACAGTACAGGGTCAGCTATGTAAGACAGCATTGAGGAGGGATTCCTTCTCTGAAAGCAATAAATCTGTGGAATTCTTTATCACAGAGGTCTGCTGAGTTTGGGATTATATTCAGTGCTGAGATAGATAATTTTCTTATCACTAACAGCAATACCACTTAAAACAAGATTATAAAATGTGAGGCTGGATGAACACAGCAGGCCAAGCAGCATCTCAGGAGCACAAAAGCTGATGTTTCGGGCCTAGACCCTTCAGATTATCTTGTGTTTATCATGTCGATTTAGCGACCCTGAGGATACCTCTTTACTCTTCCTCAGCATACCATGGTATCTTTTATGTCCATCTGGGATGATAATGGGGCATCTGAAAGATGGAATTGATGTTGCAGAACTCCCCAGTACTGTACTGTAATGTCGACCCAGATCTTTGTATTCGAGTCCTGGAGTGGGATCTATAGCCTTACAACTCGAAGATAAGAGCACCACCCATTGAGCCATGAACATTTGCAATCAATGAAAGCCATTGAGACTTCGATTTCAGGCAGGCTTTCTTTGTGTCCTATTTCAAACTTTCTCTTTCTTATTGAGGGCTAGGTTGAAAGACTGCACATGTAACCCCTTGTTTCTGCCATGTATCCATATTGTGTGAATGCTATGTAGCTTGTAAAGTGATGGTCACATATGGAGTAAAGGGTTACCTATAACTTTTATTGTAAGAATAACTCCTGAACATGAGTAAAACAAGCTATGCCATGATGAAGTCAGAACAAGTACCTGAATGTATTGAGTCATGTTCAATAGAATCTTTTAATGTTCACTCTCCTGAGTGCAGATCTGATTTTAGTACAATGACTACACTTTAATGGAGTTGTTCTGTTGCAGCCAAGTGGGCATAATTGATGATAATCTTTATTCACAGCAGAATCCAGGAGTAAAACAACTAGTTCCAAATTATTCTCCCACATAAACTGGCTTAATATTGCTCTAAGACACTGGTTAACAGGAGCAGTGACAGAAGATGCTGGCATGCTTGTTCCTTGCAGCTTAATTAGCCAGGATCACATGGCTAACAATGCACGTTCCTTCTTTATTTGTGAATCTTCAAACTTCAGAACATCCCGGCTTCAAAGCTAAGACTTGCCCTTCAGATCAGTAATAGTAGAAAAATATAAAATGCATGAGTAAAGCGGCGATTGTGAAATTGCACCTAGCTACTTGAAAATGGAGCAACACAGATTTTTAAAGAATGGACTTCACAAAGTCTGGGTCTAAGATTCAGGAATTAAATGTAGTCAAATTGAAATATTTAAAAATCAAATAGCAGTCAAAAAAAATAAATCGCTTCTCTCTCCTTAGGGTGACTGCAGCAGCTGTCTTGCCGAGCTTGTGATTACCTCGTCCCTTTTAGACAGCGTGGCAAGCACTTTTAATCTGATTTGGCTACATCACAGGGCACCAGCATAATGAAGTCTCCCGACTTCTGGATACACTGCATAAGATATAAAACAAGAAAATTGCAGGTCTTAAGTACCCTGAAATATTGTAGTTTAAACAATGCAGTTCTAGTTTCCATTTAAATACCAATATTTACAAGCCTGGCAGATCTCAAACTAACCAATTAAATGTAATAATCCTTAAATAATTGGAATTACTGATTTGGTGATGGTAAGAAGGCGACAACTTGTTTAAATTTCTCTTTTATTGTCCTTCTGATAGGCAGGACAAGAAAATGACAATTATGTGCGGACATGGTTGGGAGAAAAAAGTCATTATAGACAAGAGTAAACCAAGCAGAAACAGGTAACTTGATTAAAAATAAGGTCAGGGAAGGAATGTGACTGGAGAGAGGATGACGACATTGTGTGCCCCATAATAATGTATGCAATAGAAATCAAATGTCAATTATGAAGTTATTTTCAAACGTGAATTCTATACCAATTTATAACTTGGCCGTGCTCATACATAAAAGATGGAAACAATATTTCCCATTATCAATTCCCAACCCATTGTTATCTTAGTCCCTCTCGCTGCTTTCTATTTCTAAAGTTTATCATCCGACACAGCTTTTTTCTGACTTACACTCTTGACAAATGTTCCCAGGGCGATGTGAAGGCTTTTACATTTCTCACAAAACCTGCTACCCCTTTTCAACTGTGATAATGGGAACTGCAGATGCTGGAGAATCCAAGATAATAAAATGTGAGGCTGGATGAACACAGCAGGCCCAGCAGCATCTCAGGAGCACAAAAGCTGACGTTTCGGGCCTAGACCCCTTTTCTACTGTTCTGTGTATATCCTTTCTCCAAACATCATTTTTATTCAATCTGAATTTCCTTTCTCTTTTTGTCACAACACTTGCTTGCTTTATGTTTCTTTACCAATATCTGCTACTGTTTTAAGATGTTGACGATAAAATTCTTATCCTTGCATTTAATTTGCAACATGACCTTGTCCTTTAGTATCTCCATAGCCTGCTGCAGTCCTGCTGGCACCTCCCGCTATATCCCCATCCTTGTACTCTGCTCTGTCGTGCAACTCTTCTGTTTATACAGTCTTTGAGAACATTACCACAATGTTCGGAATTCCCTCCTGAAATTTCTGCTCCCTATTATTATATAGCCTCCTAAGCTTTTGGCCATCTTTCCTAATCTCTTCTTTGGCCTGTTTTTCTTGCAAGTCTAATATATTTTCTGAAGGCAGCTATATGAATATAAGATTCTACAGTTGACCCAGAATGTAAAAAAGGGCATTGTCTCTACTCCTTGGATGAAAGGAATATTTCAAACGGGGGGTCACCAGAATCAGGCTACAGTAATCCTTCTTCATTACAATATTGACATTAAACAGTTGTTCCCCTCCTCACCTGACTTATGATTGGAATGCTGATAATGAATTTGTCAAAAGTAGTGATCTCCAGATGAATGTTTCACTTTATAAGAGGGAATTGTTGCTGCTTTGTATCTGATATTCTCTGGCATCCTGTGTTGTTTCCAAATTCAGTCTCACTTCAGAGGAAAGAGACTGGGGAATTGCTATACTTCTTAATATGCAGGAAAGGAAAACTTCTTTTCTTTCTTTACAAACCCCTCCATGGTTTTGCTCCTCGCTATCTTTGTGATGTCCTCCAGCCCTGCAACCCTCCCAAGCTAACTGTATCTTCTAATTCTAGTTGGTCGGACATTTCTGATTATGGGGTTGCTTCACCATTGCTAGCCATTTTCCAGTTGCCTAGACTCTATATTCTGGTGTTCTCTTTCTAAACCCCTCTGCTTCTCTATCACACATTCCTCCTTTAAGACCATCCTGAAATTTACCTTTTTGAACAAACTTTCGATTATTTGATATAATACTTCCTTATGTGGCTCAATGTGCTTTTTTTTGTAGAATGTGTCAATAAATCACAATGAGATGTTTTCATAGAAAGGCATTGTATAAGTGTATGCTGTTGAACTAGATTTCAAGATTTGCAGCCTTCACTATCTTGGGTACTCACCTTGATATGTCTTCACTTTCTGAGGTTGATGGTTACTGTTCTTTATTTTACTTTCCCAAGCAGATTTGGGTGCTTATCTTGATTAGTTATCCAATTAGTCATGTCCAAATTAGGTGTTCACTTGTAAACCGAATGGATTAGCGCATGAGGTAATTTATTTGACTTGCCAGGTGACAGAGTAGATATCCTGAATTGGGCACTTCTTTTGAACTGAGAAAGCTATTAATTTCTACATTAAATATAACACAGGGTGGAGCTGGAGGAACACAGCAGGCCAGGCAGCATCAGAGAAGCAGGAAAGCTGACATTTCAGGTCAGGACCCCTCTTCAAAAATGGGGTAGTGGGGAGAGCAGTCTGAAATAAATAAGAGAGAGGAGGGGTGGGAAGTGGGAGGGGGAGTTGAAGTGGTTCGCAACTGGGAGTTGTTGTCGTTTGTCGTGAGCTGAGCGTAGATGGTCCACAAAGGAGCACGTAGGTGCTCCGAGCCTCTGCTTGGTCTCACCGATGTTGAGGAAGCTACATCAGGAGCAGCGGACACAATAGACCACATTAGCGGATGTGCAGGTGAACCTCTGTCTGCTGTGGAAGATTTTGTTGGGTCCTTGGATGGAAGTGAGAGGGGAGGTGTAGCTCTTCCTGCGATTGCAAAGAAAATTGTTGGGGTGGTGTGGCTAGTGGGGAGTGTGGAGCAGACAAGGGAGTCGCCGAGAGACCAGTCCCTATGGAAGACAGATAGGGCTGGGGAGAGAAATATATTCTTCGTTATGGGATCAGATAGCAGGTAGCGGAAGTAGTAGAGAATGATGCGTTGAATCTGGAGGTTAGTGGGGTGATATGTGAGGACAAGGGGGATTCTGTCTTTGTTTTTGTTGCGGGGACAAAGTGTGTAGGAAATAGGATCCAACAGACTAAGGGGGTGGCCATGGGAACCCGTATGGGCCCAAGCTATACATGCCTCTTTGTAGGATACATGGAACACTCCCTCTTCTCCACAGCTACACTGGCACTATCCCTCACTTCTTCATCTGCTACACTGATAACTGTATTGACATTTCTTCGTGCTCCCACGAGGAGCTTGAACAGTTCATCAACTTTACTAACACCTTTCACCCCAACCTCAAGTTCACCTGGACCATCTCTGAAACCTCTCTCTCCTTCCTGGATCTCTCTGTCTCCATCTCTGGTAACCACCTCAGCTGATATCTGTTTCAAGCCCAATGACTCCCACAGCTACCTAGACTGTATCTCCTATCACCCACCTTACTGCAAGAATACAATCCCCTACTCCCAAGTCCTCCGCCGTCCGGCACATCTGCTCTGAAGATGCGGCGTTCCACTCCTGAACATCCCAATTGTCCTCGCATTTCAAGGACTGCAACTTCCCCCCCTTCAGTGGTTGGAAATGCTCTCGACCGCATCTCCTGCGTCTCCTGGCCCTCTGCCCTCACACCCCCTCCCTGCAACTAAAACAAAGACAGAATTCCACTTGTCCTCACCCATCACCCCACTAAACTCCGGATTCAACGCATCATTCTCTGCCACTTGCACCACCTGCAATCTGTCCCACAACAAAGGATATATTTCTCTCCCCAACCCTTTCTGCCTTCCATAGGGACTGTTCTCTCCGTGACTGCCTTGTCCACTCTACACTCCCCACTAGCTCCACCACCCCCAACACCTTTCCCTGCAACCACAAGAAGTGCTACACCTGCCCCTACACCTCCCCTTTCACCTCCAACCAAGGGCAAGATAAAACCTTCCACACCAGGCAGAGGTTCACCTGCACATCCGTCAATGTGGTCTGTTGCATCTGCTGCTCCCGATGTGGCCTCCTCTACATCGGTGAGACCAAACAGAGGCTCAGAGACCGCTTTGTAGACCACTTATGCTCTGGTCATGACAAACGACAACACCTCCCAGTTGGGAACCACTTCACCTCCCCCTCCCATTCCCTGGGCAACATGTCCATCCTGACCCTCCTTCAGTGTCACAATGACGCCACCTGAAAACTGGAGGAGCAGGACCTCATATTCCACCTCGGGAGCCTACAACGCAGCGGTCTCAATGTAGACTTAGTAGCTTCAAAATCTCCCTACCCCGGACCTCATCCCATAATCAACTCTCCCTCTCGTCCCCGCCTTCTTGACCTGTCCGTCCTCTCTCCCAATTATCAGCTCCACCCAACTCACTGACCAATCCCCACCACTGCCTACCTGTAATCTCCAATCAACACCCCATCTACCTTCCCCAGTCTCACTCTTCCTCTCTCTATTTATTTCAGAGCTCCCTCCCCCCTCCCCAATTTCTGAAGATGGGTCCTGATCCGAAACGTTAACTTTCTTGCTCCTCTTGATGCTGCCTGGCCTGCTGTGTTCCTCCAGCTCCACACTGTGTTATCTCTGACTCCAGCATCGGCAGTTCTTACGATCTCTGAAGTTTTACGTTAGACTTTCTTAAAGCCACCTGTGTAAAACGAGACATTCACAGTGACCTCTATGCTATGTTTGTAGCACTGAGTGTGGGAATTACCTCCTGCCAACTATATGGCTCATTAACAGTGAAGTTGTTAAGTTCATCCAGGAGGAGCTATTTGTTGTTGCATATGCCACCCAAACCACTGTGAAATTGATCCCCGTTCTTTGTGCTGTGCACTGTTTATGAAAGTCCCTTAGGAATAGCTTCAGGTTGGTGAACATATGTTGAAAATGATTTTGCACTTTTAAGTTGTTGAGTTTAGACCAACCTTTTGCCATTAATCAAACCTCTTACTTTCACTAATGTCAATCTATCTCCTTTTTTGTGCCTTAATTTTGTGAAGGATTAATAATACGCTCAGAATGTGCTACATGCAAAAATAACTGCAGACCCCACTGGTATTACAGTTACTGAAGATAATACACATAAAACTTACTTAAAGTCATTCTTTTGTACTTCTGTATTTGAGTACACGTGACAATAAAACCTAATTCTAATTCATGCTAAATTCCTGCCCCCATCCTTTCTTTAAAATGTGCTTTGTAGTTTGGTATCTCTACATGCTGCATTGTTTCTGGCTGTATAGTGAGGTTTTCTCCTCGTGGAATGCTACTGTTGAGGGCCGGAATCTGGCTCATTTAAGAACCAGGTAGTGTGTGGTGGTCCTTTGGAAAGGGGTGGACACTTGCTCATGGTGACAGCCTATGCATGGAGTCTTTAAATATGATCAGACTGTTTGATTGCAGATACCACGTGGTTCTGGCTAACAGAGAGAAACGCCCCAGGTTGCACAGCACGTCTAGGCATGTCGCAAGATTTACAGATTGATTATCAAACTGTTTGGCTACATTTGGAAGAATGTGAGGAAAGTTGATACAGAGCCAGGGAAAGTAAGGATGTGTGTCAAAGCTTGTGCCAAAATTGGGGTTAAAGATGGTCTTAAACAGGAGGATGTGTAAGTGGAGTGACATATGAAGCAAATTCAAAAGGGCTGGGCAGAAAATTGTGCTGCAATCATTTGTGGAATAAAAAGGAGGGATGCACACAAGTTCAGAAAGTGAAATGAAAGGTTTCTTGCAGGCTCTAAAACTGCCAAGGCATCATGAAGGATAAGAATCTAAAATTGGAAGCATTGCTTGGACTAGGCGTAATAGTAGGCCTGTCGGCCAGGGTTGATGGACAAATGTATAAGACAGATTCTAGATGTGTATATGGAGATCTGACAAAACTGTCCCATAGAGAAGAATGCAGATAGATTGGGTTGTTTTCCTGTCCAGTTTTCACAGTTATCACAGCTGGCCTCCCCCCATCCCCAGCCCTTCTGCCTCTATTTTCCAGCTCCCTTCCCCTTCCCCATTTCTAAAACGTCGACTGTCCTACTCCTCTGAATCTGCCTGACCTGCTGTGTTCCTCCAGCTCCACACTATGTTGATATATGTATATAATTCTTTGAGGCTGTAGGGGAGGCAGTGGATGTAATATATTTGAATTTTCAGAATGTGTTTGATAAGGTAACACATTTGATTATTTAGTAAGAGTATTTAGCAAGGTGTTGTAGTTAGTACATTCACATTGATAGAGGTTTGGCCATCCTTATTGAAACATACAAGATTCTTAGGAGATATAATCAGGTTGTATTCCTTTGTGGAAGAGTTTATGGTACCTTTAAACATAAGAGAGAGGCAACAGTGGTCATTGGACCCCTGGAACTTAGGCTGGAGAAATAGTAATGGGTAACAAAGAAATGGTAGAGGACCTGGACATGTCCTTTGCATGCGTTTGCACAATGGAAGACACCAGAAATATACCAGAACTTCAAGAGTGTCAGAGACAGAGGTCAGTGTAGTGGACATCACTAGGAGAAGGTGCTGGTGAATCTAAAAGGCCTGATGATGGATAAATTACCCAGACCAGATGGACTACATCCCAGAGTTCTGAAGCAGGTAGCTGAGAAGATTGTGATCGCATCAGTGGTGATCTTTTAGGAATCACTGGATTCAGGGAACAACCCAGAGAACTGGAAAATAGGTAACACTCTTGTCTGAGAAGGGAAGGAGACATAAGACAGAAACTATAGGTCAGTTAGCTTGACCTCAAACTCTGGTAAGATTTTAGAGTCCATTATTAAGGATAAGACTGCGGAGTACTCAAACTTGCTTTGTAAAATAGGGCGGAGTCAAGGGGATATCAACCATGACAAATCTGTTAGAATTCTTTTGAGAAGGAAATAAGCAAGTTTGACAAAGGAGACCCAAGTGGGCATGATCTATTTGAATTTCCAGAAGGCCTTTGACAAGGAGTTCGCTAAATAAGGTAAGAGCTAATGGTGATAGGGGCAAGGTACTGGTATGGATAGAGGTTTGGCTGACTGGCAGAAGGCAGGATAAAGGGACCTTTCCCTTTATCTGGTGGCACCTGCTGACCTGTGGAGTTCCGCAGGGGCCAGTGTTGGGACACTGTTCATGTTTTCCATTAACGATTTGGATGATGGAACTGAGAGCATTGTTGCTAAATTTGCAGATTATACAAAGATTGGTGGAGGACACTTTGTGTTGAGGAAGCAGGGAGACTGCAGAAGGACTTGGACAGACTAGGTGAGTGGGGAAAGAAATGGCAGGTGGAATACAATGTGAGAAAGTGTGGAAGTTATGCTGTTTGCTAGGAAGAGATGTTGACTATTTTTGAAACAGGGAAAGGCTTTAGAAATCTGAAGCACAAAGAGACTCGAGTCTGAGTTCAGGATGCTCTTAAGGTTAACATGCAGGTTCAGTTGGCAGCTAGGAAGGCAAATGTAATGTTAGCATTCATTTCAAGACAGCTGGAATACAAGTACAGGGATTTGCTACTGAGGCTGTATAACACTTTGATCAGGCCACATTTGGAATATTGTAAGCAGTTTTGGGCCCTGTAGCTAGGGACGGATGTGCTGGTCTTAGTGGGGGACCAGAGGAGGTTTACAAGAATGATCCTGGGGATTAGATTAGATTAGTTTCCCTACAGTGTGGAAACAGGCCCTTTGGCCCAACAAGTCTACGCGGGCCCTTGAAGCATCGCACCCAGACGCATCCCCCTATAACCCACACACCCCTGAAGACTACGGGCAATTTAGCATGGCCAATCCACCTAGCCTGCACATCTTTGGACTGTGGGAGGAAACCGGAGCACCCGGAGGAAACCCACGCAGACACGGGGAGAATGTGCAAACTCCACACAGACATTTTCCTGAGGGTGGAATCGAACCCAGGTCCCTGGTGCTGTGAGGCTGCAGTGCTAACCACTGAGCCACCCCGCTGCCTGGGCTGAAGGTCTTGTCATTTTATGAGTGGTTGAGGACTTTGCGCCTGTACTTAATGGAGTTTCAAAGGATGGGGAGGATTTCTGATTAAAACTGAGAGAATTTTGAGAGTCCTGGATACAGTGGGTGTGGAGAAGATGTTTGCAGTAGTAGGAGAGACCAAAACCTGCAGGCACAATGACAGAGTGAAGGGGTGATTGTTTAGAACTAAGATGAAAGGGAATTTCCTTAGCCAGATGATGGTTAATTGGTGGAATTTACTGCTGCAGAGGACTGTGGAGGCCAAGTCATTGAGTGTATTTAATATAGAGATAGATGGGTTTTGATTGGTGAGGAGATTAAAGATTATGGGGAGAAGGTAGGACTATGGGGTTGAGAAATGTATCAGCCATAATCGAATGGTGGTGCAGACTCGATGGGCCGAATGGCCTAATTTTGCTACCATGTATTATGGTCTTATGGACAGTATAGGAACTGAGGGCATATTCTCAGATAAAGGGTTTGCACATTCAAGACAAGAGATGAGGAGGAATTTCTTAGAGGAATGTGAATCTGCAGAATTCTTTACCACAGAGGGCTGTTGAGGCTATGTATATTCACTAAGTATATTCAAGGCTGAGATAGACAGATTTTTATTTACTGAAGGAATCGTGCATTATAGGGAAAAGGAGAGGAAAGTAGGGGATTATTAGATCGATCATTATCTCAACGAATGTTGGAGCAGACTCGATGGACTGAATAGCCTCCTTCTGCTTCTACGTCTTATGGTCTTATTGCTGTTTATTTTGTCTCAGTGGAACAAATGTCTCAGCTTGGTTTATCCACTGATACATGCTGAGTGTAAATATGTTCCAATCTCTGAGTTGCCATCTGAGAGGGCCCTGAGCTTGCTGCCTGCAAGCATTCTTCTTATTTAAATACTCACAGTCTAGTGCCAGAATGTTGAGTCTTTCTCATCAGCAAATAATTTTCCTCATTTTTTACAGCTGCATTTTAAAAAAAGACCACATTATCTCTCTCTCTCTCTTGCTCTGCCTCACACACACAAACAGTGAGACATATTTTTTGGTCTAGATGTAGTGCGATGACTACTTTTTCCTCCAGTCTAACAGCAGGTAACTACTTTATTAGGTACACACCTTATTTATCTGAATATAAAAGCAAAATATTATCGATGCCACAAATCTTAAATAGAAGGCAAAAATGCTGAAAATACTCAGTAGTAAGCCAAATTCTGTAGAAAGAAACAGAATTAATGTTTCAGGTTATGCTTGGATGGCATTTAGGATTTTTAAAATTATAAACCATGGGTTCAAATGTAACAACTTCCTCACCATCCGTCTAATAGCATCTTAAAAATTTTTATAGATTTGATGACTTGGTGACTTAACAAGTTTATACAGTCAAACAATTCTTAAAAATTTATTTTTGGCAAAGCCATCAAGTATAGCCAATCTCAAGTGCCCTGGAAAGGGTGGTGGTGAGTTGTTGTCTTGAACTTCTGAAGTCAGTTTGGTGAAAATACACTACTGATAGGAAGGGAGTTCCAGAATTTTGATCATATTTGATCCTTTGTCCTGGATGATGTCAAACTTCTTAAGTGTTTTTTGAATTGCACTAATCCAGGTATGTAAGAGTATTCCACCAGACTCCTGACTTGTGCCTTGTCGGTTGTGGGCAGACTTTGGGGAGTCAAGGGATGAGTTACTGACCATAGATTTTCCAGTCTCTTGACCAATGGCCACAGAATATTATTGGTCCAGTTAAATTTGCGGCCAGCAATAGCCCCTGTGATGTTGATGATGACGGCTTCAGAAATGATAATGCTGTTAAATGTCAAAAATAAGATGTTTTATTCATCCATCCCACCTGGCCTTTGCTGACTAGGCTAGCATTTATTGTTCATCCCTAATTATCCTTGAAAGGGTGATGGTGGACTACCTTCTGGTAATACTACAGTCCATGGGGCTTATGTATGCCAACAGTGCTGTTAGGAAGGAGATTCCAGGAATTTGATCCAGTAACAATGAAGGAATAACAATACATAGAATCACAGAATCCCTGCAGTGTGGAAACAGGCCCTTCAGCCCAACAAGTCCACACTGAGCCTCAGAGAAACCCACCCAGACCCATGCCCCTATAACCCACCGTATCTACACCTCCTTGAAAACTACGGGCAATTTAACATGGCCGATCCACATAACCTGCTCATCTTTGGATGATGGAAGGAAACTGGAGCACCCAGAGGAAACCCACAGAGACACGGGGAGAACTTGCAAACTCCACACAGACAGTCGCCTGAGGGTGGAGTTGAATCTGGGTCCAGGCGCTGTGAGGCAGCAGTGCTGACCACTGAGCCACCGTGCTGTCCAAAATTCCAAGTCAGAATGGTGTGTGACTTTGAGTGGGACTTGCTAATTGTTGTACTCCCAAGCACAATGCATCTCTTGTTGAGAGATCTCCGCCTGACATTTTGCTATGCAAGTGTTTCTTGTCACCTGTCAGCCTGAGCCTGAATATTGTCCAGGCCTTGAAGCACTGATTGTTTCAGTATCTGGAGTCTCTACACTGGCACAGAACATTGTACAATCATTAGCAAACATATCCAATTCAGACTTTGCTACAAAGAGAAGGCCAATTAAATAATCAGCTGAAGATGGTTGGAGTCTTGAACACAACCCTGAGGAACTCGTGCAGTGGTGCCCTGGGACTGAGAGGATTGATCTCCAATAACTGCAGCCATCTTTCTTTGTGCAAGCTTTGAATCCACCAGCAGAGAGATATTCTCCTGAATCCTAAAGCCACACTTTGTCAAATGCTATCATGTTAACGTCAAGAGCAATCACCCTCACCTCATCTCTGAAATTAATTTCTTGTGCCTACAATTGGACCAAAACCATAATGATGTTTTATTATAGAGACATTCACACTGGTAAAGGCAAAAAGGTCAGGTGAGTTCTCAGATGGTGGTGAATTGCTCTTAGTTGTAGTATTATTAGAGGTGCTACTGTTGACCTCAGTGTCCTTGGTCTAGGAAAATGAATACTCATCCAGGATGGCTTCTTCTGACCGCCATTAAACAGCCCATGCTTTTTGGCCTGTGGTGGAATTGCATTCAATTGGAATCCACACTGTCCATTTAAATCGCATTGGGAACCATGTCTCCACTTTTGACAGTACTGGATACAGATATTCAAAAAGTTGGGATTCTTTTCCCTGCGACAGACATGTTTAAGGGGAGGTTTTGTGGGGATTAAATCAAGGGAAATTAATGGCTTCTAAAATATTTTAGGGAGGAAATCTGCTGGCCTTACTTGGTCTGACCTACTCGTGATTCAAGACACATAGCTGTGACAACCAGCTAGAAACTGATATCCATTTTAAGCCTCTCCGTCTCCATCTCAGGCAACCACCTAGAAACCGGTATCCATTTCAAGCCCACCGACTCCCACAGCTACCTAGAATACGCCTCTTCCCACCCACATTCCTGCAAAAATTCTGTGCCCTATTCCCAATTCCTTCGCCTCTGCTGCATCTGCTCCCAGGATGAGGCATTCCACTCCCGTACATCTCAGATGTCCCCGTTCTTCAAAGACTGCAACTTTCCACCCGGCAGTGGTTGCGAACGCCCTCGACCATGTCTCCCGCATTACCCGCAACTCATTCCTCACACCCTGTCTCCGCAATAACCACCAAAAGAGAATCCCCCTCATCCTCAGATACCACCGCACCAACCTCCAAATCCAACACATCATCCTTTGACACTTCCACCATCTACAATCTGACCCCACCACCAAAGACTTTTTCCATCCCCACCCTTGTCTGTTTTCCGGAGGGACCACTCTCTCTCTGACTCCCTTGTCCACTCCATACTCCCCTCCAACCCCACCACACCCGGCACTTTCCCCTGCAACCGCAGGAAGTGCTACACTTGCCCCCACACCTCCCCCCTCACCCCCATCCCAGGCCCCAAGTAGACTTCCCACATCAAGCAGATGTTCACCTGCACATCTGCCCGTTGTGGCTTCCTCTACATCGGGGAAACCAAGCGGAGGCTTGGGGACCGCTTTGCAGAACACCTATGCTCAGTTTGCAATAAACAACTGCACCTCCCAGTTGCGAACCATTTCAACCACCCCTCCCATTCCTTAGACGACATGTCCATCATGGGCCTCCTGCAGTGCCACAACGATGCCACCTGAAGGTTGCAGGAACAGCAACTCATATTCCGCTTGGGAACCCTGCAGCCCGATGGTATCAATGTGGATTTCACAAGCTTCAAAATCTCCCCTCCCTCTACTGCATCCCAAAACCAGCCCAGCTCATCCCTGCCTCCCTAACCTGTTCTTCCTCTCACCTATCCCCTCCTCCCACCTCAAGCCGCACCTCCATTTCCTACCTACTCACCTCATCCTGCTCCCTTGACCTGTCTGTCCTCCCCGGACTGACTTATCCCCTCCCTACCTCCCCACCTACACTCACCTCTACAGGCTCCATCCCTGCCCCTTTAACTTGTCTGTCTCCTCTCCACCTATCTTCTCCTCTATCCATCTTCGATCCACCTCCCCCTGTCTCCCTACTTATTTCAGAACCCTCTCCCCATCCCCCTTTTTTGATGAAGGGTCCAGGCCCGAAACATCAGCTTTTGTGCCCCTGAGATGCTGCTTGGCCTGCTGTGTTCATCCAGCTCTACACCTTGTTACCACAGCCGTGTAATTGACTGCTAACTGTCCTCTCAGCAATTAGTGACGGACAATGAATGCTGGCCTAGCCAGCGACACCCGCATCCCATAAACAATAAAAAGAATCCTTCCACTGGGGAGGGAGAGTAGGTGTCAGTAACCAGAGCCCGAGAAAAGATAAAAGGTTTTGTGTGGAGACTTTGGTTATGATCTTGAATTCAGTGTCTAAAAGAGTGATGGAAATGAGTTCATTTGCAAGTTTGGATAAAGAATTGGATATGTGTTTGAGAAGAGAGTATATTACACAGCAGTGGGGAAGCAGCGGGAGAGTTTAACTGATTAGATAGCTCTTTCAAAGATGCAAAGGCAGGATGGGTTGAATGGCTTCCTTCTTGGGGATATATCATTCTCTGGCTAGCGGAAGCTTGTGAAAATGTGCTTCAGTAAGAGTGCTGTTCATCCAGCCTCACATTTTATTATCTTGGAATCTCCAGCATCTGCAGTTCCCATTATCTCTTCAGTAAGAGTTGATAGCTTCAGGGAAGGGGATGGAGAAGGAGGCTAGAATGTACACAATCGTTCCAGTTCTCTAAGAAATGCAATCATTTAAAATTAAGGGTGCTATAAGAATAAATAGGTATCAGTTTAGCTCAGTTGGCTCAACGGCTGCTTTGCAAGACAGCGTGATACCAACAGCATGGATTCATTTCCCACACTGGCTGAGGTTACCATGAAGGCCCTGCCTTCTCAACCTACCTGTCACCTTAGATGTGGTGACCCTCAAGTTAAACTGACCACCAGTCGTCCCTCTGTCTCCAATGAGTGAACAGCCCTATGGTTTTCTGAGATTAAGGCTCCTTTATCAGAATAAATGGTTGATTCGTCCTATTTCTGGTGAAGACTAAAAGTATACGTTTGCACGTTTTATCCTACACCCTGCTGTTTATTGTGTGCCAGTGCAGTGCAAGTACCACAACATTTGTCTAGAGCACCTGCGTCGTGCCTTGAAACGGAAGTATGTTTATACCTCATCAACTCCTAAATTATGCATGAATTGCTATTGTTTTCATACATACTTAATGGGTCTGGATTTACTTTCCAGCTGCCTGCATTTATTTTTGCAGCATAATTTTTTTTTAATGAGTGTTTTGTTTTATTGATTAACCCCTGTGAAAGGTCAAGGCAGAAGACCACCAAGGCTGATGATAGTAGGGGCGAAGATACAGTAAATCTGGAAGTGGCGATGACGTCAATGTGTTCAGTGCTTTATTTCACTTATGTGTGCCATTCAGTTTCTTATGGAAGTTTGGAAATTCCTTCAGACAGTCAAAAGCTTTTTCAATTATCTCACGACACTAATCCCTGGGGGTGAAAGAGATCTAGAGGTTTTAGCAGACTTGATACTGAGCATGTCAAATGACAGCAATCAACAATGTTGAACTATTTATGAAAGTGTTAGAACATTTGCAACAAAATTCATATCTTTATTACAAGACTTCCTTAAATACAAAATTTCTAGTTATTCTTTCACCAAAGACCACCAGAGTCAAAGCTTTTACTGTGTAAAGAAACTACATTAAGCTGTTTGTGTGTGAAAACAAGCCTGGGAGTAAATGCTAGTTTTGTCAAGAGTCCTGCCTAGCAACTTCTTTATTGATCTAGTATATCAAAGTCTAATTGGCAACTGTTTTCTCCTGAGCAGAAGAAGCGGATTTATATCTCATGGGTTCAAAGAACATCAGAATGTGTTGGAGAAAGTCACCTTGAAAATTATGCCTAGTTGAGGCCATACAAGATCTGCACTACTTGTGAGAGGACAGTATTGACCAATTGGTTTTTTTTTATTGTATCTGGGTTGGGGTCAGAATGTGTCAAGTGATTGACATATCTCAAGGGGCCTTGGTTTCAGGGGATTCAGGAAGGACTTGCTTCTCAGTGAACACACTGGTTATTACCTCCAGTCACAGGATGAATATTACTGGTTTTGATGGAATAAGCAATATGCATTTTTCCACTAAACTGAATGTCATTGAAACTTACAAAATCCAACAGGGTAGTTGCAGGAAAGATGTTTCCCTGTGAGAGAGGTGAGCAGCATTTCCTCTACGCCGCCATTCAGCATTCCTTAGTTTTATGCATGATGCTTAGCATACTATTGCCATTCCAGCATTGGCTTCTGGTTTCAGAAGTCACTGCCATGTATGGACCTTAGGGGTCCGTGCAGCAGAAAGTCCTGGCAATGGCATGGAGTAGAAAGTGATGTGTTGGTTCTTGATTTCAGCAGTATTAGAAAGGACAGATTACGAGTGACGCTAGAAAGCCACTCAGAGGAGTACTGACCTTAATAGTGTTGAGATAATAGAGACAAGAAATGTGACCAAGAGATAGACTCAAGGCTATTTAAATTAGATTAAATTGCTTCAATTAATTTAAATAAAATTAAGCTTGATTAAATCAATTTAATTAAGTGGGGGTGACTGAAACTAACCTAGCTGCTTCCTGGTATAATTTAAAATGAAATAGCAGTAGGTTCTGAGGTGTACAGACCTTGTGATTGCCTGTTCACACTAAGAGCAATATTATATCACTTGAAGTACACAGCACACTTCAATTGGCTCGAATATGGCCTCTGCTGAAACTTAAGCTGTGAGGTCACAGAGTGTGAAATGAGTCTCAGAATGACTACATCTTTACTATAACAACTGAACATTGTTTATATACAGTGAAGTGTGTATTCAGCTGATCGAATTCTGATGTGACACAGAAACCTGATGGTGTTACATAACTGGCAGTTGTTGCTTGGTGGTAGGACTCATGCCTCTGAACCAATAATTGCAAGTTCAAGATGCTTGTACACATATTCAAGGCTGATTTAATCTGGTCCTCAAAATGCAATATTAAACTCAAATGGCTATAAAAGATCCTATAACACTATTCAATACAGAGCAGGGGAGTTCTTCAGTGTTCTGGGCACCATGTTTCACTTTAGTAATATGATAGAGGCCTTCCTTTCCATAAGATGATAGTTTGTACTGTGATGGTCTCTTCCGCAAAGCATTGCCTGGTGTGGTTCAGTAAACCTACTATAGCATGGCAGTGCCTGCTGCATTCGTCAGAGAGAGAGACAGTGGGCTGAGAAGTAAGTTGCAGTATTCCCTGGAACCTGTTTTCTGTGGCCCTCTTGTTGTGTAGCTGAATTTTCCATATTTGCTTGCCTCTTCCAATGTCCTTCCCAACAGTTTGTCTTCAGAAATCACAGCAATGAGTGACTGTCTTCTACTTGTGAGTGTCAATATGCACCATCCTCATATTTTACTTAAAAGCGTTCTTGTGGCAGATGCCGATGTCGTGAATGTTGTGACCTAACAGCCAGCTCATCAGAACAAAGGTGGAGTTTAGAAGAACGAGAGGAGACCTCATCGAAACCTACAAATATGTTAGGGAACTTGACAACTTGTTATAGGAAATAACAAGGTGTAGAGCTGGATGAACACTGCAGATACAGCATCATAAGAGCAGGAAAGCTGACGTTTCGGGCCTAGACCCTCTTGACAATTTGGTTCCCCTATTGAGAGATTATAGGACCAGAGGGTATAATCTCAGAGTAGGGATACTCCCATTTAAATCAGAGATGAGGAGGACTTTCTTTCTTCCATGGTGGTGTTTCTGTGGAATTATTTAATGCAGATGGTTGTCGAGGCTGGATCATTTTTTCTTTATTCATTTGTGGGATGTAGGCGTTGCTGGCTGGCCAGCATTTCTTGTCACAATGCCATTAGGGAGGGAATTCCAAGTTTTTGACCCAGCAACAGTGAAGGAATGGCGATATATTTCCAAGTCAGGATGGTGAGTGACTTGGAGAGGAACTTGCAGGTGATAGTGTCCCCATATATCTGCTGCCCTCTTCCTTCTAGATGGAAGTGGTTATCGGTTTGCAAGGTGCTGTCTGAAGATCTTTGGTGAAGGTATATTCAAGACTGAGCTGGAGAGATTCCTAATCAAAACAGAATCAAAGGTTATGAAGCAAGGAGGAAAGTGGAATTGAGGATTATCAAATCAGCCATAATTTTAGTGAATGACGGAGAGGACTTGATGGCTCGAATGACCTACTTCTCCTCCTGCATTGTACTGTTTATTGTCTGAGGTCTTTAACCCATTGTGATAACATTTCACCTCCTTTCAAAAAAAATGAACAGTTTAAACTTTAATATGCAAATAAGAGTAAATGTGAGCTTTTTTTCAAAAATGACACAACTTTGTTTTGCATGTTGAGTTATAATTCTTTTAAATGCTTGACTCACTCAGTTACATAAGCATTAGTAAAACAATAGCCAGCTTTCATTGTTCTTCCAATGTGTGAAGTCATGCAGTAAATTACATTCATTCAATTAACTGGCTGAAAATGAAGAATTGCAACCAAGCATAATTGCAATTTCAGTTTTCAAGATACCCATATCTTGGCTTTGTGAAAACTTTTAATTATTCACCCAAAATTGTGAAACTCGAACTGTTCTGCTTAAAATCTGCTGTAAAGTAACATTTTATCCATTTTACCCGTTTTCTGTGTCCCTTCTCCATTTTTGATTCATTAAATGGAGTTTTGTAAACGTGCAAGTGCTATAGCACTTTCCCAGAAGGAAAAATCGGTAAAACTGGTGAATGAAACATACTGATCATTAATCCTGCCCCACTCTGGCTGCAGCTCATTAGCTACTGTGATGCAGTCAGTACTCACTTCCCTGCAGTTTCACTTCTTCTTGGGTATTACCCCAAAAACATCAATATCCATCGCTGCAGGTTATATGTTTGTGAATTGGAGCTAGGGTCGGAAAACGTGTGTTTCCATGAAATGAAACATTTCTCGTGTACTGGTTGAAGAGGGCAACTGAAAATTTTAATTGCATTAAATGTGTGGTTATCTCTGACTCCCACAATGTACTTTGGGTTTTGGTGTTCCTAGCTTTGGCCAATTCAGAACAAGAAGTTTGTGCTGGCTGCATGATTTTTAAAGCCTGCACAATTGACAAGGTGGTTCATTTTAAAAACTGAGAGAAGCACTCTCTCCAACAGAATCACTTGTACTTCAATACGTTGGCACGTCAGTATCTATAAACATGTCCATGTTGTCACTAAGATTAATGTATAGTGGGGGGGGATTAATGAACGTTGTAAGGATTGCAGGAGATTTGTGCCAGTGATACTTCTGACAGAGACGAAGCCAGCGTGCCAGACGGAAGCTTGCAGGATTAACCTAAGAAGTCCTACCTAATGCTTTGTAACACCCAGCACAAGTAATTATGAATGGCTGATATCAGTACACAGCAGAGGTGCTCAATCACACGACTGCTTAGGGAAAAAAAGAAACTGGAAAACATGGGCATGGGCATCAAAAATCGGTCACCCAAAGGACTCAGAGTGCTGATAGACCAGTGGCTGTTTTCACAAAAAAGTGATTGTCAAGAATGCTAATTTCGGAAAAAAAATCATCCCAGGTAATGTGTTATTGTCTTTCTTCAGTTGTAGCTCGCTGTGTCAGTTCTTCTGTCAACTACTCAACCATGCAGCTGAAGTGTTGAAGTAATATCGGGTATTCTAGATTAATATTTCTTTTTGCAGCACCAGAAGCATGTGTAAAGGGAAAGGAGTTAAAGCGTCACTGTGTCCGGTCTCTGCTGTGTGTCAGCCTATAATTTTTAAGGCTTTACTGAATAGGTGGATATGGGGATGTGCCAGTAATGGATGCCAAATTGGACAGCACACCGAGAACAATTCCTGTGCTCTACTTTGAAAGAGTGTTGTAGGAAGCTTTACCTTGGTGAATAGATGAATCCATGGTTTTTGTCTCATCTGTAAGAAGACACATCTCACAGTCCAGCACTCTCTCACTGCATAACATTGCAAGGTCAGCCCAAATTTTTGTGAACAAATCCTTGCACTCTAAATGATGAGGTTGTGGAGAGTTTTTGTGACTTTTTCTTGAAGCATATTGGCCATGTTGGAGCTGTACAGAATTTTGGTTAGGCCCCAGCTGGAGTATTGTGCCCATTTCTGGTTACCACACTATAGGAATGGTGTGAATGATAAATTGGGTTGTTCTCTTTGGAGTAGACAAGGTTGAGGGGAGACTTGGTGTAAGTAGGAGCATGCACAAAGCAGATAGCAAGCAGCTGTTTTCCTTAGTTGAAGAGTCAATAACAAGGGACGCATGATTGTAAAGCAAGAGGTGGGAGGTTTAGAGGGGATTTGAGGAAAAGCTTTTTTGCCCAGAGGGTGGTGGGATTTGGGAATGCACTGCTTGGGAAGGTAGTTGAGATGGGAAACCTCACAACATTTAAAAAGTGTCATAACAGTCAAGGCTATGGTCCAAGTATCGGAAATTTGGGAGTATTGTAGACTTAGTATATTTTTGATTGTACAGACCCCATGGGCTGAAGGGCTTCTTCTGTACTGTTTGATTCTATGATTCATTGTGCTATGGATTCAACCAGGGATAAATCTAATTGGCTGTAGTATTGCCAAGTGAAACAGAGTTAATCTGTTTAGTTTTATCATTGTAAAAGATCATATAGTCATAGAGTCATACAGCGCGGAAATAGACCCTTCACAGAGCCATAGAATAATACAGCATGGAAACAGGCCCTTCACCGTAAACTGATCCATGTTGACCATGGTGCTCACTCAGCTAGTTTAAAATGCCTGCATTTGGTCCATATCCTTCTAAACCCTTCCCATTCATGTACCTATCCAAATGTTTTTTTAAATGTCGCTATTGTATCTGCCTCAACCAGTTTCTCTGGCAGCCCAATCCATATACACACCACTGTCTGAGTGAAGAAGTCGCCCCTCAGGTTCTTCTTAAATCTTTCCCCTCTCACCTTAAATCTATGCCCTGTAGTTTTCAGTTCCCCGTCCCTGGGAAAAAGACGATATGAATTCATCCTATCTGTGTCCCTCATGATTTTATACACCGCAATAAAATCACCCCCTCATTCTCTTACATTCCAAGGAATAAAGCCCTATCCTGGCCAACCTCTCCCTATAACTCAGGCCTACTAGTCCTGGCAACATCCTAGTAAATCTTCTTTGCACACATTCCAGTTTAACTATATCTTTCCTATAACAGGGTGACCAAAACTGTACAGAATACTCCAAGTGCGTCTTCACCAACAACGTATACAACTGTAACATAATGTCCCAACTTCTATACTCAGTACCTCGACCAATGAAGATCAGATGTTAAATGCTTTCTCCACCACCCTGTCCACCTGTGATGCTGCCTTCAACAAACTGTGTACTTTACTCCTGGATCGCTCTGTTCCACAACACACCTCAGGACCTTACCATTCACTGTATAAGCCTTGCCTTGGTTTGACTTTCCAAAGTGTGACACCTCACCCTGACCAGCACTGAATTGCATTTGCCAATCTTCAACCCAATTTCCCATTTATTCAAGACTCCTATGTAATTTTTGATAACCTTCTTCACTATCACCAATACCTCCTAATTTTATATCATCCGCAAATTTACTAATCATGCCTTGTACATTCACATCCAGATCATTTATGAAAGAATAAATAACAAGGGGCCCAGCACCGACCCCTTTGGCACACCACTAGTCACAGGTCTCCAGTCAAAGAAACACCTTCAACCATCACCCTCTGCTTCCTACCATCGAGCCAATTTTGAATCCAATTTGCTAACTCTCCCTGGATCCCATATGACCTATAAATGTGAGGTTATTCACTTTGGAAGCAAAAACAAGAAGGCAGATTACTGCATGAACGGCTGCAACTTGGGAGAGGGCAGTGTGCAGTAGGACCTGGGTGTCCTTGTGCACCAGTCGCTGAAGGTAACATGCAGGTGGTAAAGAAGGCAAATGGTATGTTGGCCTTCATTGCGAGAGGTTTTGAGTGCAGGAGCAGGGATGTGTTGTTGCAGTTATGCAGGGCCTTAGTGAGACCACACCTGGAAAATTGTGCACAGTTTTGGTTTCCTTTTTGGAGGAAGGATGCTCTTGCTGTCGAGGGAGTTCAGTGAAGGTTTACCAGGCTGATTTCTGGGATGGCGGGTCTGACATATGAGGAGAGATTGACTAGGTTGGAATTGTTTTCACTGGAGCTCAGACGAATGAAGGGGGTCTCATAGAGACTTATAAAATTTGAACAGGACTAGACTGGGGTAGATGTAGGGAGGATGTTCCCAATCATGGGTGTGTCCAGAACCAGGGGTCACAGTATGAGGATTCGGGGTAGGACGAGCTGAGGAGACATTTCATCACCCAAACAGTGGTGAGCCTGTGGGACTCATTACCACAGGAAGTTGTTGATGCCAAACTTTGAATATATTCATGAGGCAGCTAGATATAGCACTTGGGGAAAATGGGATCAAAGGTTACGAGGAGTGAGCAGGATTAGGCTATAGAGTTGGACGATCAACCATGATCATGAAGAATAGAGAAGCAGACTCGAATCTTGTATGTTTCTAACCTTCATGACTAGCCTCTTGAATACATTCAATGTTTTGTCTTCAACTATTTCCTGTGGTATTGAATTCCACAGGCAGTCCACTCTTTGAGGGAAGATATGTCTCCTTACCTCCATCCTAATCATCTACCCTGAATCATCATACTTGAAAAAGTTGCCCCTCAGGTCCCTTTTAAATCTTTCTCTGCTCACCTTAGAATATGCTTCCTAGCTTTGAACGCCTCCACCATAGGGAAAATACTTTGCAATTCACCTTACCTATATCCCTCATGATTTTATGAACTCCAAAAGGTCATCCCTCAACCTCTGATTCTCCGGTGAAAAAAATCTCAGCCTATCCTTAATAGTTAAATTCTTCAGTCTGGTAACATCCTGGTAAATTTTTATCTGGGAAAATGTGATAATAGTATTTTCAATTCCATGTTAAGCTTTTCTTTGCTTTTTGAAATTTTATTCTTTCATGTGATGTGGGTGTCACTGACCACTTATTGCCCATCGGGCAGTTAACAGTCAACCACATTTCTGTGGGTCTGGAGTCACATGTAGGCCAGACCAGATAAAGATGGCAGTTTCCTTCCCTAAAGGACATCTGTGAACCAGATGGGTTTTTCCTGACAATTTACAATGGATTCATGGTGATCATTAGATTCTTGTTTCCAAATTTTTATTGAATTCAAATTCCACATCTGCCATAGCGGAATAGAACCCAGGTTCCCAGAGCATTACCTGAATCTCTGGATTAATAGTCTCGCAATAATACCATGAAGCTATTGCCTACACCTAAAGTGACATCCAAATTGATACATTCCAAACACAAACAACAATCTTGAACTTAAACATAAGAATGAGACAAGAACTGACTAAGGTTATTTAGGGGATCAGACTACAGGCTTTGGCTGTACATGAACAGTGTGAAGCATTTGAAAACGTCCAACAAAATACATTCCATTGAGAAATAAAAATTTAACAAGAAAGATCCATCCATGGCCCATTCAGAAAGTTAAGTGCCTTATTAGATTAAAAGAAGAGGCTGATAACTTTGTAAAATAAACAGTGACAAGTCTGACCATTTGAAAGTGTTTTAGAGATGCTGTTTGGAGGGAAGTTGTGGACTCATTGGGCCAAATGGCCTGTTTCCACACTGTAGGGATTCTGTGGCTTCCAGGATCAGTAGGGGTGGGCTCACTCCTGATGTTCCAGCTGGCGGGTAGGATCACCTGCTTCATGAATCTCATATTTGATGAAGACATTAGCAATGTTTCCAATCTCTGCAGATGTCTTAATGATAAATCCTGTGTATGAGTATGACTCACACCCACAAACCTCTGACTGAAAGGCAAGAGTGCTCCCCACTGAGCCATGGCTGACACCATAGTTAATGGAACTAATGGGAGTGATACCTACCTCTGTTCTCACCTTGATTTTCTCCAGAATGCATGAACACCACAGCCAAACTATTGAAGTTTAATATCAGTCCTGCTTGTTCTGCAGGTGTAGAGTTACACTCTGTTCCTTTTTGAAAAGAAAATGCTTAAAATGATCAGCAGTTCAGACTTTACCGATATTCAACTTGAAACAATAATATTTTTACAGTTTTAACAATTGAAAAATATGCAAGCTGCCAGGGCATCATCTCTTACATGTGCTTCAGATTATCAGGTGTTCCATTTAAGACTGCAGGGTGGAATCACAAAGGAGCAACGATATCTTGCTGCAATCGTACAGGGCCTTAGTGAGACCGGACCTGGAATATCATGTGTAGTTTTGGTCTCTATCTGAGGAAGGCCATTCTTGTTAGAGAAGGAAGGCAGTGAAAGTTTATTCAACTGATTCCTGGGATGGCAGGACTGACTTGTGAGCATCAGTTAAGATTATATTCACTAGAATTCTGAAGAATGAGGGGTGATCTCGTAGAGAACTATAACTTTCTAACAGGACTCGGCAGATTAGAGGCAGGAAGGAAGTTTCTTTTGATGGTGTATTCCAGCACCAAGGAGCACACTATAGGGATACGGGATGAACCACTTAGGTTGAATTGAGGAGAAATGTCTTCACCTGCAGAGCTGTGAGCCTGTGGAACTCGCTACCTCAGAAAGCAGTTGAATCTAAAACGTATGATTTCAAAACGGCGCTGGATATAACACTTGGGATTAAATGGATCAAAGGATATGGGTGAAACCCAGTAATAGGCTATTGAGTTGGCTGATCAGCTATGATCATAATGAGTAGTGGAAAGAGTTTGTAGGGCTGAATGGCCTATTCCTGTTCCAGTGTTCTAAATTCTAATGCCCCTCTTTGGCCACTCTAAACTTTGAGCAGCCAAAGCCAAACCTCTTCCTACTTATGCATGCTTGCACATCCTAACAGGAGACACAGGAAAATAGTTTGGTCAGAATTAGTTGGATTGTTGGATTAGTTGGAAAGTATTAGAACCCTTATCTGCTTGGCCTTTTTCTCACCTCTTGACATCAGGATGGATACTGTGGCTAATTATTGCCAAACATTAAGGCTGCACAGACTAGACAACAAGCTGGGAGCTTCTTGCATGAACCGTTCTGCAACAATTTTAAGGCAATTAAGTGAACAAGATCAATGTGAAAATAAATGTGACATTTATGCAGTGATTTATTGTTAACTCAAAAACAGGAGGTTATGCTGTCATGCATGTTGCCTCATCATTGCCTAACTAATGTTGGATTACAAAAACAGTTGGAAATACTTAGCAGGTCATGTAGTACCTGAGAGAGAAATAGAGCAAACTTTTCACTTTGATGATACCTCATAAGAACTCAATGTTTAGTTTTTGAAATCAGGAATAGGAGTAGGCCATTTGGCCCCATAAACCTGCTTTGCCTTTGTACCTTTCCATATCCAAAGGTGTACACATAACTTCAGAGGCAGCAGATTCCATTTGACATTACAATTTAATTCCTGCAATGTGGGAGTAAAACACAAGTGGCTACAGATGATTTTGATCTCCAAGCCTGCCAATAGTGGTATGCAGTGTGAAATTAGTACTTTTTAACAAAAACAAAAAGTTCGTAAATATTTTTTATGCTTTTCAAGACATGTTACGGTGGGACCACATTGATAAGCAAGTACACTGCTTTGATTTTTCCTTCCTCCCTAAGTTCTGTTTAATTTATATTGAACACTACTTCATTGCCCATTCAGAAACTAATAACACCACTTCCATTATTGATTGCTTGTTGTTATCTGATTATCATCAGTTCCTGATGTGTTCTTTGACATATGTGTTAAATTGTATTCAGTAAATTGTGGGTTCATGCCAATAATGCTGCACTCAGCGTTCCTGATCTTAACTGTATCCTTTGCTCTGTGGTGAATTGGTGGATAACTGAATCTGAGCTCCTGTGTTATTCCTGAATCTAGCTTAGTTCATAGCACTCTTGCCTCTGCATTATAGGTTCAAATCCTACTGTAGGATTTGAGCACAAAAATCAAAATGTAGACCAGATCCCAGTTTGGTTCTAAGGGAGCCCATTCCTTCAAATGAGATATTAAACTAAGGTCCTACCTACTTAGCCAAATGAATGTGAAATTTCAGTGTTGTGTTGTTTAGAGTCAGAAGTCACACAACAGCGAGTTATAGTCCAACAGATTTATTTGAAATCACAAGCTTTTTGTGCACTGCTTCACCTGACAAAGGGGCAACATTCCAAAAGTTTGTGAGTTCAAATAAACCTGTTGGACTATAATCTGCTGCCCTGTGATTTCTGACTTTACCCATCCCAGTCCAATGCTGGAACTTCCACATCAGCGCTTTTTAGGAGAAGAGCTTAGGATTTATGCCTGATGGCACAAGCAACATTTATCCCTCAGTCAATAAACTGATTATCTGTTCATTGTCATAATTCTGTTTGTGAAAGTCTGCTGTGCACATATTTGCTGCAGTGTTTTATGCATTATGATGGTGACTACAATTCAGAAGGTATCTCATTGGCTGTAAAATGTTTTACGACCTTGGTGGTTATTAAAAATACAATAGAAATGCAATTTTTTTACTTTTTCATGGAAAGAGTATTTTTCTAATTAAAAAATGCATTTGAAAGGCCAAAGTCCATAATGCATGACGATACCCAGAACGAAAGAAACATCCAGATTGAGAAGAGATAATGGGAACTGCAGATGCTGGAGAATCCAAGACAACAAAATGTGAGGCTGGATGAACACAGCAGCATCTCAGGAGCACAAAAGCTGACGTTTCGGGCCTAGACCCTTCTCTGATGAAGGGTCTAGGCCCGAAACGTCAGCTTTTGTGCTCCTGAGATGCTGCTTGGCCTGCTGTGTTCATCCAGCCTCACATTTTGTTGTCCAGATTGAGAAGAGGCTACTTTATTAAATACATTTCACTTAGATTCATAGTTATTTGCAGCACAAAAAGATGCTGTTTGATCCATCAAATTTATGCCGGTTCCCAAAAGCACAATCCAGTGAATTTCACACCCCTGCTTGGTATCTTGGCCCTTCAGCTTTATTCCCTCAAAGTGGCCTTTCAGTTTTCTTTTGAAATTACTGTTTCAGTGCTGGAGGACAGTGAGATCTAGGTCATTACCATTAAAAAAACTTGCTCACATTCTCCTGCCTCTCTGCCCAAAATCACAAATCTGTGCTCCCACGTCATTATACAGTGAGCTAATGGGAAGTGATTTTCCAAATAAAGCACACTCCGTCCCTGAAACCATCCTAACAATCTCCACTGCAGCATCTTGAGGACCTTCCTATCCTTCCTTAAGTTGAGTGGGCAGAATTGGAATCAGTATTATAATTGAGGCCTAACCACTCCTTGCCTTTTGAAAGTGGAAGCAAGTTTAGCTTGAGGGGCATGAAAAGGAATTTGCCCTTTTCCTTAGCTAACTTAAACTGCGGTTTCCACACAATTTTTCACTGACTGGCTTTCCTGTATTTGCTAATTATTTTCTCAGTAGTGTTTGGATCTTCCAAAGTAATTAATGGAAACTCTGGTGGCCATGTACTGCTTTCCATTTGGTTGCCTGATAAATTTAACAGAGGATAAAGATAGCAGGATAGGGTTTCAACTTCTGTCTGTATATCAAAGCATGTGTTATTTATTCATGATCAGCAACTTGCTACAACATAGATACCCTCAGCGTCACCCAACACTGACTGCTTGACTAGCTGACTTCAGAGAAAGCCCAAGACCCCGGTAAGCCCTGAATGCTCCTGTGGAATTCTGGCCGCCTTGGCAGCCCCATTTAGTGCACCGCAGTCTTGCTGAAGTACAAAGAACAGTACAGCACAGGAACAGCCCCCCGGCCATGAAACCTGCACCCACACATGACGTCTTTCTCAACTAGAAACCTTTTGCCTCTGCATGCCCTGTATCCCTCAATTCTCTGTCTTTTCAAGTACCTGTGATACTTCTATTAGTTTTAAAATAGTTATTGGAAAGGATAGGCTTTGTATAAAAGATAAAGTTGTAAGTTGGAGTAAGGCCAGTTTTGATGGTACGAAACAGGAACTTTCAAAAGTTGATTTGAGTATACTGTTCACAGTTAAGGGGGTGACGGGCAAGTATGAGGCTTTCAAAAGTGAGATAACGAGAGTTCAGAGGCAGAGAGTTGAAAAGTGAAGGGTAAGAGTACAGTAGATGAATAGACATATTGAGGCTCTGGACAAGAATAAGAAGGAGCCATATGTCAGGAATGGCCAACTGGGATCAAGTGAGTTGCTTGAAGAGTATGAGGGGAGTAGGGGCATTCTTAAGAGGGAAATCAGGCAGGCAGAAAGGGGATCCGGGATAGCTTTGGCAGATAAGGTAGACATGGTAGTAAAGAAGGTATATGACACACTTGCCATCATTGCTCTGACTATTGAATATAGGATTTGGAATGTTATGTTGTAGTTGTACAGGCCATTGGCGAAGCCAGATTTGGAGTGCAGCGTACACCTCTGGATGCCCTGCTATGGGCAAGATATTACTAGATTGCAAAGGGTGCAGAGAAGATTTACAAGGATGTTACCAGGACTGGAGGGTTTGAGTTATAAGGAGATGCTGGATTGGCTGGGACTTCTTTGACTGGTGTTTAGGAGTTTGAGGGACGTTTTAAGGTGAATAGAACATAGCACAGTACAGCGCAGGCCTTTCAGCCCACAATGTTGTGCCGACCTATTATCTTACTAAGATCAATCTACCCTGCACACCCTCCATTTTACTATCCTCCATGTGCCTATCCAAAAGATGTTTAAAAGTCTCTAAAGTACCTGACTCCACTATCACTGCCGGCAGCACATTCCACATGCCCAAATAGCAAAAGTCTTTTCCCCAAGGTAGGGGAGTTCAAAACTAGAGGGCATAATTTTAAAGTAAGAGGTGGAATATTTAAAAGGTACCTGAGGGGCAACTTTTTCACACAGAAGGTGGTTCATGTTTGGAATGAACTGCCAGAGGAGTTGGTAGATGCAGTGTACAACATTTGGACATGTATATGAATGGGAAGGGTTTTGACAGATTGGGCAAAATGCATGGAAGTGGTACTATTTCAGTTTGGGAAACTTGATCAGCATGGACGAGTTGGCCCGAAGGGTCTGTTTCCTTGCTGTATGAATCTATGACTCTATGCCTCTTAACATTCCAGGTGTGCCTACTTTACCACCTGAGCTGGCAGTGCATTCAGGCACCTACCACCTTCTGTGTAAAAAAAGTACATGCCTCTCATGTCTCCTTTAAACCTTCACCCTTGTACTTTAAAACTATGTCCCGTAGTAATTGACACTTTTCTACCCTGGAGAAAAAGACTCCAACTATCCACACTATCCGTTACTGAAATAATTTTGTAAACTTTCATCAGGTCACCCCTCAGCGTCCGACGTTCAAGTGAAAACAAACTTAAGTGTGTCCTTTCTGTCCTCATAGTTAATATCCTCCAAAACAGGCAAACCTTCTCTGTATCCTCTCCAAAACCTCCACATTCTTATGATACTTGTTCGTATTCATTAGTGGGATGAGGGTGTCACTGGCCAGGCAGCATTTATTGCCCGTCCCTAATTGTCCAGAAGGCAGCTCAGAGTCAACCACATTGCTGTGGGTCTGGAGTCACAAGTAGGCCAGACCAGGTAAGAGTGGCAGTTTCCTTCCCTAACGGGCATTAGTGAAGCAGATGGATTTTTCCCAACAATTGATTCACAGTCATCATTAGATTCTTAATTCCAGATATTTTTATTGATTTCAAATTCCACCATCTCCATGGGGGGATTTGAACCCGAGTGATCAGAATGTTATCTGGGTTTCTAGATTAACAGTCCAGTGATAATACCACTAGGCCGTAGTGTGGCAATCAGAACTGTATGAAGTATTCCAAATGTGGCATGACTAAAGTTCCACACAGCTGCAACATCACTTGTCAATTTTTACCATGTGTGAGGTAAGTATGCCATATGCATTCTTGACCACCTTATTTATTTGTGTTGCCACTTTCAGGGAATTTTGGGCCTATAAGGCTAGATACCTCTGTATGTCAGTGCTTCTAAGGGTTCTGCATTTAATGTATACTTCTGCTGCATTTGAGCTTCCAAAATGCATGACCGCATTTTTCCAGATTAAATTCCATTTGCCATTACTCTGCCCAAGTCTCCAGCCTTTCGATTTCCTGCTATATCTTCTGGCATTTGTCCTCAGTATCTGCATCGCCCCCAATCTTTGTGTCATCCCTTTTCTAAACTCACCCTGACTTTATCCATGCTGGGGTATAGTTATTCCTATGTGAGGTTTGGCAGATAATGTTGGCAGTACGTTTTGGCTTCAGGGCTGTGCCCCAATTTGACTTGAACATAGCAAGCATTGGATCGGGCAAGAGAACCCTGGTTGATTCCCTAGAGTAACCAAGTTCAGACCAAGTGTAGAAGCCCACGTGTAGTCCTGAATGAGTTTGAATAATTCAGCATTGCCTAGAGAATCTTGTACTCTTCTTTTTTAATTTTAGCATTCATGTGTATTTTTATCTTTTGTAATATATTGCCCACTCACTATCACACCTAACGAATGATTTAAAACATATATTTACCTTTGAGCAATCAAGTACTCTCTGACTTAGCAGTTTTAAATTTGTGTCTCATGGTCATCTATTCCAACCTTCCCGACTTTGGAGTAAAATTCCACACTTACTGTAATCAGCCTGCACATTCTGTTAGTAATTGCTGTACATTGCTGAAACCTCACTCTCTCTCTTGTGGTTTTTCTTTAGCTCTTTTCTTTCCCGACTCTGGAAGTCAAATTTCTTTGATTTCTGCTGGAACAATATCTCTCACAGTTGAAATCAGCCTTTATTATTTTTTCCACCTTAACCTTTTCAGTGCTTTTGCTTTTGTTTGTTGATTTAAGATCAAAAATTCAGCAGTGTGTTCAGATTACAGCACTCCAAAGCCTAAGTTTGAAAAAAGCTTTATACTGTATTATCTGTACTGGTTACATGTCCCAGCAATTTTTTAAAAATTGCTTTACTATGTTGTCTTAGCATTGCAAATAATGTTTTCTGTTATGTTCATAATCTTTTCTCAGAGTCCTTATATTAAGTTAATAAAATTTATTGCATACTTATGATATGCTTTTTTTTAAACTTACGTGCAACATGTTTTACTTACCAGTGTTAGATTTCCATTTGTTGCTTCAGTTGAAGGCACTGTAAATTATTCAGCAGATTTTTATCTGCATCTTTTAGCTCTGCTTATCACAAGTTTTAGGTTATTAGCAAATTTGACAGGCATACATTTGATTGCGATTAACATTTAATTCTGCATAGTGTTTCAAACCTTTATATATGTTAAAAAGCACCTGTCCTTACAGTCAAAACCATGCCCCATTGTGATATTACCAAGTTCAACACAGCGCAGAGCTGGAGGAACGCAGCAGGTCAGGCAGCATCAGAGCAGCAGGAAAGTTGACATTTTGGGTCAGGATTCTTCTTCAGAACTTCAGAACCCAGTTCTGAAGAAGGATCTGAACCTGAAATGTCGACTTGCCTGCCTCTCTGGTGCTGCCTGACCTGCTGCCTTCCTCCAGCTCCGCACTGTGTTGACTCTGACTCCAGCATCTGCAGTTCTTGGTAATTTCGAGGGATATTACCAAGTTCACATTTTATTTAAAAAATCAGCTTCTTATCCAATCCCATGTTTTTGCTTGAATTCTGGCAAAGTTTAGTTTAATCAGAAATATTTTAAGTTAAAAATTTGTCAAACGTTTTGAAGGTCCAAATAAACAATTTCATTCAGTAGTCTTTTATTTCCCCATTATAATCATGTTAACTTATCAGGTCAGGATTATTGCAGCCTTTATTTTACGTTTAATAAACCCGAGAAAGTGTGCTATGCCTATTCTGGGAGATATGAGAGTAAGTGACAATAAGACATTAAACCAGGGGCCTGTCTGGCTGTTCAGATGTTATGCCAAAGATCCCATGGCACTATTTTGAAGAACAGAATGGGAGTTGTCACCACTGGCCAGTATCTGTCTCTGAATCAACATGGCCAAAAAAAGTATCTGTCATTATCACATTATTAATATTCTTTATAATATGAATGTGGCTATCGGAATGCAAATGTTAGTCTCTAATGCTGACATAACTGAAGCAGAAGCGAGAGAGGGTGAGGAAGATGGCTGAGATAAGGAAGAAAGTGGGATGAGAGGATATGACTAAATTTAACATTTATCAAAATTATAAGCAAAGGCATTTTGAAACTGACCAATTATTTACCTGTACTTTGCTGCCTTGGTGAAACAGAAATTAAAAATGCTGAAACCTACAACACACCGAGAGAGAAAGAGAGATGCCAGAAGAGAAAGATGTAAGAGGCAGCAGTCAAAGAAGGAATGTGTCTTCCTTTATAGTGTTAATGTGTTTTACTATTAAAAGCACCATAATGGCAATCATCCAACCTTCAGCTATCATTGGGTGCACAGTGAAGTGACAGTTCGACATGAAATTTAAATTGAGACTAAACATGAATGTTAAAAAGTAAAGAGCACAATAAAATGTATGCTAGTTAATGTAACTTCAAAACAAATAACTTTAAAGTCAATATTAGGAGTGAGAAGAAAACAAATTCTTTGCTGGCTCTTGGTGAACCCTAACTCCTAAAAGACAATCTAAGCAGGAACAAAATATCACACTTAAAAGAAAGTTAGATAATCTCTTGATTCAGAGTCAGACAATAGTCTGCACATACACCTCAGCTGAAGCCCATGTAGAAACCTGAAATCTCCCTTCCTCTTCCCTTCTTTCCTTTTCCACCCTCTTTTTCCCCTCTCTCACTCACCTGCCTTTTTGGCCCATGCAGCCCATAGCCCTGTCCAGCTTCAGACTAAGAGCATAATAAAATGTGAGGCTGCATGAACACAGCAGGCCAAGCAGCATCTCAGGAGCACAAAAGCTGACGTTTCGGGCCTAGACCCTTCATCAGAGAGCATTATCTTGGAATCTCCAGCATCTGCAGTTCCCATTATCTCAGACTAAGAGCAGGGAGTTTTTCCTAAACTTGCTTTGCTCCTTTCCCTTCACCATTACCACGTTCCCTCTCCTCCTAATTTTTTTTGTTTCTCCTCTCCATCTTGCCGGTTGGCAGTCTACAGCCAAGGGACCAAACATTTTGCCATACGGCGCCATGCAATGTCAGACTCACATTGGTACCATCTACCAGTGGCTTAAATAGCCAACACACTCATGCACCAAGCAGGCAATCACATCTCAGTCTTAGGGGAGTAGTCCTCATCGGGGTCCACGTGGACACCTATTAGTCAACGGGTCCCAGAACAGCAAGCCAAGGGCAACCTCTGATACATTTTCAGGGATTAGCTACAATCAGTCAACCAGTCAGGGGGGGTCCAGCTCTGTCCAGCCAGAGTAGTGGATCATGGTCAGTCTTGTGGCTCCAGGGCAACCTGTCCAGGGGGCCCATGGTTTGGAGATGCCAGAGGTCTGGATACATCTCATCTGAGGCTGGCTGGTTGGGTCACCTCATGAGGTGGGCCAGATCAATCTGTTGGATCCATTTACAGAAATAAAGGTGGGTGATGAAGGAGGCTCCTTTTTGGAGAAGACTCAGGAATGTTTTTGTGGAAGTTGGGGGATGCAGGCTGGAAGAGAAGGTAGGATGATAATCCTGAAGGGGGCAACTGTATTTGTAAGACAGGAATAGGATAAAGCATGGATGGAAAGTGGGTAATGTGGGAGGGAGTTCGTCCACAGTCAGGAGAACTCTGGCTTCAAGTCAGGGAGTTCACAGGGGTCAGTGTGTTACTACAACTAGGTGGCCACATATCAGGAGCTGGGGTCAGAATGTGAGGCAAGTACATAGTAATGTACATGTGTAGTTGGGGAGGTGTGAAACTTATGGAGTTCATGAGAAGGGAATCTGGCTGCTGGGGGTTCACTGATATTTAGAGATGAAGCTGGAAGCCAAGTCCTGAAGAGCATTCACTATTGCCATTTGCCATACTAGAATTTAAAAGTGAGCAATGGGGGAGAAAATGATTGTGATCATACCCAGAGTGGACAGGTCAATTGTCTGAGAAATAGTAGGAACTGTCGATGCTGGAGTCAGAGATAACACAGTGTGGAGCTAGAGGAACAGAGCAGGCCAGGCAGGATCATTGGAGCAGGAAAGCTGAACGTTTCGGGTTGGGACCCTTCTTCAGAATTGGGGGAGGGGGAGGGAATTCTGAAATAAATAGAGAGAGGAGGGGTGAGGCTGGGGAAAGTAGGTGAGATGATGATAGATGATTGCAGGTAGGGAGTGGTGGTGATTGGTCAGTGAGGTGGGCGGAGCGGATAGGTAGGAGAGAAGATGGACAGGTCAAGGAGGCGGGGATGAGAAGGAGGGCTGGTTGTTGGATGAGGCCGAAACTGGGGAGCTTTTGAAGCTAGTAAAGTCCACGTTAAGACCATTGGGTTGTAGGCTCCCAAGGTGGAATATGAGGTGCTGCTCCTCCAGTTTCCAGGTGGCATGGTTGTGACACTGGAGGAGGCCCAGGATGGACATGTCATCCAGGGAGTGGGAGGTGGAGTTGAAATGGTTCGCAATTAGAAGGTGTTTCCATTTATCGCAAACCGAGTGCAGGTCACTATTTGTCAGAACAGTGTCTCAACATTAAGTGTCAGCCAGTTCTTGTAGGGGCCATTGCAGTCAAGCCCAATGCAGGCATAAGCCCTTTCCAGCAATAGATAACTCTTCTGAATCCTTTACAGTTTCTCCTCTCCTGGTCCAGAGGTGTGGAGCAGGACCTGAGCTAACAACTGCTGAGAACTGATGATCAAGCAGACACAGCAGGTCTTGACCCAAAATGTCAAACTTTCCTGTTCCTCTGATGCTGCTTGGCCTGTGGTGTTCATCCAGCTTACACCATATTATCTCAGATTCTCCAGCATCGGCAGTTCCTACTATCTATGTTAGATCAAACTTCCTGCTGCCTCTGACTCAACCACTCACTGGATGAATTCACTGGGGAATCTGGTCAGCATTAGAGTTTGTTTTGAATCCATTCTATGAAACTAACTTCATCCACAGAATATTTATCATCCTCATCACTTGGGGTGCTTTCAAAACCTCAGTTTGCCCTGAAAAAACTGAGAGCAGTAGGATTGTACTAAGATGACACAATGTGGAGCTGGAGGAACACAGCAGGCCAGGCAGCAACAGATGAGCAGAAAAGCTGATGTTTCAGGTTGTGACCCTTCTTCAGAAATGGGGGGGGGGGGGGGGGGCAGCGGGAAGGGTGCTTTGAAATAAATAGAGAGAGGAGAGGTGTTGCTGTGGAAGGTAGGTGGGATAGTGATAGGTGAGTGCAGGTAGTCAATGGTGGGAATTGGACAGTAAGGTGGGAGGATTGGATAGGCGGGACGGAAGACAGACAGGTCAAGGAGGCAGGGATGAGAGGGAAGGTTGGTCATGGGATGAGGGCGGGGGTGAGGAGATTTTCGAACTAGTAAAATCCACATTGAACTGTTCGAGCTCCTCGTGGGAGCACGAGGTGGTGCTGATACAGTCATCAATGTAGTGGAAGGAGAGGTGGGGGATAGTGCCAGTGTAGCTGTGGAAGAGGGACTGTTCCATGTAGCCGATGAAGGGACAGGCATAGCTTGGGCCCATTCATGTACCCATGGCGACTCCCTTAGTCTGTAGGAAGTGGGAGGAGTTGAAGGAGCTTCCGAAGCTGGCACTATTCCCCACTTCTTCCTCTGCTCCATCAATGACTGTATTGGCATTGCCTCGTCCATTTTACTAACACCTTTCACCCCAACCTCAAGTTCACCTGGACCATCTCTGATCCCTCTCTCTCCTTCCTGGACCGCTCTGTCTCCATCTCTGGGAACCTCCCCGAAACTGATAGCTATTTCAAGCTCACCATCTCCCACAGCTACCTAGAATACACCTCCTCTCGCCCACCTTCCTGCAAGAATGCGATTCCCTACTCCTAATTCCTCTGCTGCATCTGCTCCCTAGATAAGACATTCCATTCCTGAACGTCCCAGATATCCTTGTATTTCAAGGACCGCAACTTCCCCCGTTCAGTGGTCAAGAACAGTCATGACTGCATCTCCTGCATTTCCTGCTCCTCTGTCCTCACATCGCCTCCCCGCAACAAAAACAAAGACAGAATTCCCCATGTCCTCACATATCACCCCACTAACCTTGGATTCAACGCATCATTCTCCACCATATCTGCCACCCGCAATCTGACCCTACAACCAAGGATATATTTCCCTCCCCAACCCCTCCCTGCTTTCTGTAGGGATCATTTTCTCTGCGTCTTGCTCGTCTGCTCCACACTACCCCCTAGGCCCACCAACCCCGGCACCTTTCCCTGCAACCGCAGGAAGTGCTACATCTGCCCCTACACCTCCCCTCTCACCTCCATTCAAGGACACATAAAAACCTTCCACATCAGACAAATGTTTACCTGCACATCCGTTAACGTGGTCTATTGCATCTGCTGCTCCCGATGTGGCCTCCTCTACGTCGGGGAAACCAAGTGGAGGCTCAGAGATCGCTTTGTTGAGCACCTGCACAAACGACAGCACCTTGCAGTTGCGAACCACTTCATTTAACCCTCCCACTCCCTGGATGACATATCCATCCTGGGCCTCCTCCAGCGTCACAACGATGCTACCTGGAAACTGGAGGAGCAGCACCTCATGTTCTGCCTTGGGAGCCTACAACCCAATGGCCTCAGTGTAGACTTTACCAGTTTCAAAATCTCACCAGCCCCAGCCTCATCCCATAGCCAACCCTCCCTCTCATCCCCGCCTCCTTGACCTGTCCATCTTCTCTCCCACCTATGCATACCTCCCACCCTCCTGACCAATCCCCACCACTGCCAACCTGCATTCAGCTATTGCCATTTCACCTACCTTCCCCAGCCCCATCCCTCCTTTCTATTTATTCCAGAGCTTCCTCCCCCATTTCTGAAGAAGGGTCTTGACCTGAAACGTCAGCTTTCCTGTTCATCTGAAGCTTCCTGGCCTGCTGTGTTCCTCTAGCTCCCCACTGTGTTGTCTGGGTTAATTGTCAAATCTGTGAGGGAGGGGATGCAAGACCCACTGATGTAAGGCCCTTTAGAGCGCAAGAACATTACACATTGGCCCATGCACTGCACAGGATACAGACCTGTGAGGCCTCTAACATCTGGCAATCCTAATGCAGAGGCTCCCTGCTTGCTGTACACCGCCCTTCCCTGCTATCGCTACGCATTTCATTCACAGTGACACATTGGTCAGGGAAAGAATAGGGATATTTGACCAAGCTGGACAATGGTACAAGCAGAACCAATTAATCTACCATTCCTCCCACCTCAAGCCCCACACCCATCCCCTACCTACGAACCTCATCCCGCCCCCTGACCTGTCCGTCCTCCCTGGACTGACCTGTCCCCCCTCAACTCCCTACCTACATTCACTTTCACTGGCTATAACCCCGCCTCTTTGACCTGTCTGGCTCCTCTCACCCTATCTTCTCTCCGCCTCTCCCTTTCTCCCTATTTATTTCAGAATCCCCTTCTCGTCCCCCATTTCTGAAGAAGGGTCCTGACCCGAAACTCAAACTTTCCCGCTCCTCTAATGCTGCTTGGCGTGCTGTGTTCATCCAACTTCACACCTTGTTATCTCAATTAATCTACTTATGCCTTGTTCATCTTGCTTCCACATGCAGTAGAGTCTCAATACAGACATTGATCCATGGAACATCTTGTGTGGAAATAGCTAGGCATCATGCTGGCACAGTTACATTCAGGGCTACACAGAGACTCAAACAAACAGATGTGATGCAAAATTTTAAATTTACTCAAATATGCTGCTTTATATACAATGCATTGTCACCCATGCCACTAAAGTGCCTTCAAAAATGATTTTCTCCTTTCCACGTATCTAAGACTTAGTGTTGTCCCAGGCTCTGCAGCTTGGATGGAGGGAGCTTGCTCCGCATTGGAGCTCCCTGGCCTTGGAGGTTTGGTCAGGCAACCCAGAGGTCTTTGGATGGTCTGGCCATACTGAGGGGCTTCTTGCCGAGGCAGTCAGATCCGTCTTCTCCACTTTAATTTCCAATGGCTGGAGGGGTCAGGCGAGGTAGAGGGTCTGGCCACCTGTGAGGTGCCCTGAGAAGATACTTCTGTTGGGCCTTTATGTGGTTTCCCCCTCTGGCTGGGCAGCCTCTGACTGCATCCTATCTCCATGTGAGGTCTGGACACCTGAAACTCATGGCAGGTTCCCTGTCCACATACTTCAGTCCTCCATCAGTGACGAGGCCAATAGAATGCAGTTGTGTGCACATCCTTAGCAGACCCTGAGGGTGCGTGAGCTGACTCTCCATGGCAACCACGAAACAGCCCATGGCCTTCATGGCACTGAGGCAGTGAGACAGCAATTAATTATTGAGACTCAACGGCCAGGTGATCATCTATTTGAGGCAGCTGGGTCCCAAAAGTGTAACTGCACTCCTGCCTCTGTGCAGTGAAGCCCATTGCCTCCCACACACCTGTCTGGTGCTGCTGTTCCTCTCCCAATGCGAGGCTGAAGTCCCTGATTGCTGGCACCACAGGGTCCTGTGCCTGGTCTTTGACAGTACCTCAGTGCCAGTAGACTGAGGCATTTCTTCCTGGGTTAGCTGCAAGATGTCACAGTGAGGTGCTCATCAGTTTGTGCTCTCAAACTTCTAAAGGTGTCTTTCTAGCCAAGGTGCCAGTATCCGAGCAGGTTGGGGTGTAGGAGGTAATTTTGCCAATACTTTCCTGTGAGGCCTCTGTATGCTCTTCCCCAGTGCTCACAAAGATGCTGTTTGTTGGAGCAGTCCATTTCCCTGTTGGGGCAATGGACATCCTGCTGGTACCCACAGGGGACAAAGATGAGAAGGTTTTGTGGCCAGTGATTAGAACTGTGCAGTGAATGACACTGACAGTGGGGTTAATGTGGGATTTGCAGTGGAATGAAGAATAGAATATACTCCTGTCTGGTCTTCTCCTGCAAGGGACATTAGTTTCTCCTCATAGTAAGTGAGGAGCCGAATGTTGGTCATCCTCCACCTATTGTGGCCTGTCTTCTGGAATGAGAGAAGGGGAGGGATTGAGTGAGATGAAAGTATATGGCACAGGTCCTAGTGGGGAAATGGTGGCAAGGTGCACTGGGTGAATGAGCTGGCAGTCCAGAAACCCTCAGGGTTAGTGCAGTTGAGGGAATTAAGGAGAACAAGTGAGTAATGGAAGATTTTGCAACAACAGTTAAAATAGCAGCACAAACCTTGATGGGAGCTGGGTTCAGAAGCAGCGTCAGAGTGAATAGCAAATTGAACAGCGTGACACTTAACCTGGTAGAAGGTTGTTGACCTTCTTGTAGAACTGCTGGCCATTCCACTGGACTGTGGAGACTGCACTGACCCAGTTGGCAACCTCAGGCCAGGCTAACAGGGCCTGGTGTTATGGTCTTCTCTGTTGGTCTTCTGGGTAAAGGAGGACCTTTGCAGCACCTGTCCACCAGGACCATTAGGTCCCTTTTGGAGACTTGAGGTGCAATTTCCTCTTCTCCAACATCTACTGAATGAACATCCGTCACTGAGCAAGGCAGCTTTCAAATGTTAGTGAGCGTCTGGGCTCACAGTGTCCTTTTAAATAAGCTGCAGGAGCGAGAGCTGCTGGACTTTTAACAGATATCCAGGGCAAGATCTTCTGGGAATGGCACCTAATAGGATGTGGCTATGGCGAGTGGGGGTGCCATAGGGGTGCCACCTCGCTGATGAAGGGTCTAGGCCTGAAACATCAGCTTTTGTGCTCCTGAGATGTTGCTTGGCCTGCTGTGTTCATCCAGCTTCACACTTTGTTATCCAGGGTGCCATAGGGATAAATTAAGCATTTATTGAGGCAAGGTTGTAAAATATGGTGAGAAGTTTAGTTATGCCATGTGGTGAGAAACCCTCCAAAAAAAATCTCAATTGAGTCAAGGATAACAAACCTTATAGCTGGATGAACACAGCAGGCTAAGCTGTGTCAGAGGAGCAGGAAAGCTGACGTTTTGGGCCTAGACCCGCCTTCTTTAGAGCTTTCCAACTCTGCACCTTGTTATCTCAGATTCTCCAGCATCTGCAGTTCCTACTATCTCTGAATCAATTGAGTCAAGATTAGCTAAAAAAAAGTAAGATTGAGCACATATCAAATAGGAGCAGGAGTAGGTTATTCAGCCCATTGAGTCGCTGGTCAAAATGACCCTGCTGTCTGTCACCATACCCCATGAAACCTTTGGCCTCCAGATATCTTTCTTCAGTATATTCACTGACTTGGCTTCCACAGCCATTTGTGGTAGAGAATTCTACAGAGGCACCACCCTCTGCGTGAAGATGTTTCCCGTCATCTTACCCTGAAATGGCCTCCTGTTTGTCCAAAGACTATGATTTCTTGGTCTGGATCCCCCTCACCAGAAGAAGCATCATCCCTTCATCCAGCAAGTCTAGTATTTTCAAAATTTTATGCTTCTGTGAAATTGTTAACTAATTCTGATCTATTACTGCTGTCAAAGCATATCCAGCTCCCTTGCTGGTTGACTTTTGAGGAAAGATTATCTTTGAATTGAGGAGGAGGATTGCTAAATTGAGAAGTGGTCTGGTGAATACTCATGGGAGATTTTGTTAATGCTTTCAGGATATGAATAATTTGGATTCAGATAATATTTTTCCATGCGTCACATGCTTTTGAATTCTAGGGAATGCCTGAATGTTCAGAAGAAACAGGAAACTTAGATAACAGGGATGGGATGGATTTAGGTGTTTTGGAGACTTGAGGTGCAATTTCCTCTTCTCCAACATCTACTGAATGAACATCCGTCACTGAGCAAGGCAGCTTTCAAATGTTAGTGAGCGTCTGGGCTCACTAACTTAGTAAACTAGGTAGTTTTTCATTCAGAGGTGCATCATCAAAGGAAGTTGTTTTGTTTGGCATCTGCAGTCATGTTCATTTCCAAATGTTAAAATTTGGTAATATTTGAAAATATTTTGGAAAATAAGTTCTAAACTGCCAGTTTCCGACTTATGATTCTGAAACTAATAGCCCTGCTTCTGGTGGAACAGAAAACCATTAGCATGGCTTTAAAAGAGCAGTAATGTCAATGTAAAAAAATGCCAGAGATGCTGAAAATCTGAAATTAAAAAAAAGAAAATGCTGGGAATACTCTGGTCAGGAAAAATCTGCGTGGAGAAAAACTGTTCAAGTTGATCACATGTTCTGATGAAACATCATTGACCTAAAATGTTAATTCTGTTACATATGCTGCTTCATCTGATTTTACTTAAGAATAGAAAGGCGACTTCTTAAATAAGAACGAGAAACTGAGCTATTAGCTTCAGGAACACAACAAAGAAACTGATGTGGGAATCAAGATTGTTAAACTAGATGTGTGAATGGTCCTCTCCTTCCAGAAGTGTTACCATGTTGCTATCAGAGTGTCTGCATTTTGGAAATGCAGAATTCCAAGGTATGAGGGAGCTGAATTAATAAAATTGAACATGACGTGTTGTTTGAGTCTGTTCAAATAGTGTCACCTTTTCTTCTTTCACAGTCTGTAGGACGGCATCATTTCAAACAAACCCTATATTTTTCAGGTATGTTGTTATTAACTTAGAATCATAAATCCCTACAATGCAGAAGGACTCATTTGGATAACTGAGACTGCACTGTATCTGAACAGCCTCCCACCTAAATCCATCCCATCCCTGTAACCACATTTCCCATGGCTAATCCACCTAACCTGCACATCCCTGAACACTGCAGGGTAATTTAGCTTGGTCAACCATGTAACCTGCATATATTTGGAGGAAACCAGAGCACACAGCGAAAACCACTCAGACATGGGGAGAACGTGCAAGCTGTGCACAGACAGCTACCCATTGGTGGAATAAAAACTGGGTCTCTGGCGCACTGAGATAGCAGTGCTAATCACTGTGCCACCACGGCACCTTGGAGATAGCCAGTGACATTTGTATGTTCAATCCATTATATCCATCCCTGCAAAGGGTCAAACCAACAGAGAATGTCATGTAAATCTACAAAGAGAACATAGGAAATAAGTTCCAAACATTCTCTATTCTAATCTATTTTTGACAAATAAATTATGAATAGTTGTCAAAACGATACAACAGTGATTAGCACTGAGATAGCAGTGCTAATCACTGTGCCACCACGGCACCTTGGAGATAGCCAGTGACCATGCACATACAGTGCCTATTTCAATGTCTTCTGTTCACCAACCTCCCCCCCCCCCCGCCAACACACACACACACACACACACACACGACGTCCTCTGATGTTTGCAAATCTTTCTTCTGAAGCGGAAGGCAAAATTGAACACGGGTCTTAAATAATGGCCAAGCACCTCCATGTCATTATACATGACAGCAAAAATTCCCTGGCTAGGAAAAGCATTCACGCAGATCCAGCTTCTGTCACATTATGCAGGATTTGTATTATGATTTATTCAACAAACAAACATACATATAAGTGACCCAAAGCAAATAGTTGCGTCTGCTAAATTTATGATCCTTCTGACCATCCTTTTCAAATACTAATATATTGTCGAGAGCTGACCTAGAAATTCACGCACTGCATCTGTACATATGGAGGCAGGCTGCACAGTCTTATTAATGAGCCTTCATTGTAGGAACTTCGCTAATGACATCTTGGACTGGGAATCTTGGTGGTTCATTTGTCGAATCAGCAAAATGTATTATTAGCTTGTATCCCCATTAAAGATTGCTGCGTGGCTAAGTTTTAGTGGAACTGAAGAAGTATATGCAGCAGCACATGGGATCTGGGGGAACAAATATGTCAGCTATTCTGTTCTGCAACATAGGTTTTCCCTCTCTTTTGAGTACTGCAAGAGAGTGTCTGTGCTAGTTATGTTCTTTCTCCCCAAGAAGACTAGTTGCAATTGAACCAGTTCTAGTGGAATAATTCAGTTGTTTTCTACGTGCTGTCTTCAGATCTGTCATTATAAATTATCCACAAAATTGCTACCCTATTGTTCATGTTGCACACCTCTCAATTCAATCCCTCTCCTAACAATTCAGACCCTCTCCCATCAATTTGGTCCCTCTCCCCTCTTGAAAGCAATGACTTAATAAAAAATTAACAAAATCTGGAGTGACTCAGAACCATCCACAGCCATCCATCTCACACCATCTACTGCCCATTTACGAATATCCAGCCATGAACTTTCTTCCCACATTCTGGAGAACATTGTCAGGGAAGGTTAAATTTCTCCTTCTTCTTATCCTGGTTAAATCAAATTGCTGGGAACTGTGATCATGGAACGAATTGCTTTCATCTGAGCAGAGAGTTCCAGTCGCTCTTTGAGTCCACCAGCTCCTGCCCTCGCTGAGATCATTTAATACTGCAGTGACCCAGAATTAAAGCTGGAACTCTGCCCCGAGACCTCTTCAAGCTGTTAATTCTCAATGACCTTCTTCAGAACTCCTCTTCTTTGACCGTACTGTCCTACATGTTGCTCAATTTCTACCACTTCTGGAAGGTTCTCTTGATATTTTGAGATATGCCATGTACCGGATAGATGTGTAATTGTTGACAAAACTGAATTACTGGCAGGCGCTGGAAATCTGAACAGAAACATAAAATGTTGGCAGAAATCAGTAGATCAAGGGACATCTTTGAAGAAAGAAACAATGCTTGTTGAATCTGGGACTTTCTACATTTCCTCAAGGCTCAATTCCACATTTGTAAGCGAATTTGCCAAATGCAGCAGTCAAGAGAACTATTGCATGACTTCTTAGGAAGCTGGATTTTAGTAATGCCAAGAGTTTGTCTGTGCTTTTGCAAGATGTTTGTTTGAATAACCTACACTTAAAAGAACCGCAATTCTACCCAAATATGAGATGCTAATAAAAAATGTAATAAGAGCTAATTTGATCTGAAGACTGTTTTTCAAGGTGCACAGTTGGTATGTTCTGTGTGCACTTATAATAAACCTCGTTGTGAATTGTTAATGTAGATTTGTCTTTTTCAAAAGTCAGCATTATACTGGATGATAAATGTACAAGTGTTCTTCTAATTTCAGAAACCTGCACAATTTCTGAGTCTAGCAGCAAATTCAATTGTCTTTAAACTGTAAAAGCACCTCAGCCCAAAGCTGCTGGAACTCATTACTGTATACTAACTGTAACAGTGCTGGAATTATGTGTGGCTCTCTCCCCACAGTACTTTGTTCCTGGTCTCTCCAGGAATTTACTTCGTGGGGTGAAAAATATGAAAATTGTGTAAAAGAAGAGTACAATTTGTAAGATTTGTTGTATCGTTTTGACAACTATTCATAATTTATTTGTCAAAAATAGATTAAAATAGAGAATGTTTGGAACTTATTTCCTATGTTCTCTTTGTAGATTTACATAACATTCTCTGTTGGTTTGACCCTTTGCAGGGATGGATATAATGGATTGAACATACAAATGTAGGCTTTTATAAACTGACTTTTTCCCAGACACCATCAGTTCTGAGGAAGGGTCACTGGACCTGAAACGGTAACTCTTTTTTCTCCTCCACAGATGCTGCCAGACCTGCTGAGCTTTTCCAGCAACTTTGTTTTTGTACAAAAGTAGGAGCAGAAATTGACCCCTCAGGCCTGCTCTGCCTTTCACTAAGATCGTGACAGATCTCTTTATGTTTTGAAATCCACCTTCCTGTCTAACTCCAATAACCTTTCATTTCCTTGCCAATACCTCTGCCTGAAAAATGTTTAATGACTCTACTCCACCACCTTTTGTAACAGAGTTACAAAGCGCACAACCCTCTGAGAGAAAAGAATTCTTGTCTCTGTCTAAAAATGACGGCCCCCTATTTGTAAAAGAGTGCCCCCCTAGTTACCCCATGAGAGGGAAAAGCCTTTCCTCATCCACCTTGTCAAGAACATTCAAGATGTTAGATACTTGAATTAAGTCACTCCTCAGCCTTCTAAATCCTGATGGAAACAAACTTAATCTCTCCTCATAAGACAATCTGTTCATTCCAGGTACTAATCTAGTAAACCTCCAGACCTGACTTTGACTTACACCTGAGGGTTTCTCAGTTTACTTAATGGACTACTGGATCTCTTTGGGCAAGGCAAGGGCTGGTGGGGTCTTGCTCCTAATCAACACGCGCTAGCACTGAGATGTGGTAATCCTGGCGAGTTACTGCTCCCCGGACCTAGAATACCTTACAGTAAAGTGCCATCCCTACTACCTGCCATGCAAGTTCAACTCCACCATCCAGATATGCAGCCTGCCCCATGCGGAAGTGAAGAGTGTTCTTGACAAAATATATGATGCAACAAACAGTTTTGAGACAGAAAACCTCAGGGCTTTGTTCATCGTAGCTTCAAGAACAGGCTACCAAAATGCCATCAAAATATCTCCTGTCCCAGCAGCGGTCTGAGCATCCTTGACCATTGCTATACAACCATCAAAGTTGCCTACCGCTCTACTCCCATCTGCATTTTGGAAAGTTAGATCACAATGCTGTGCTTCTCCCCTAGCCTTAGAAGGAGAAAATGAAGCGTGAGGACCCAGTACAGAGAGTAGTGTATTGTTCTGAGGCAATCAAAGGGCCTCTTCGGAACTGCTTAGAGTTGATAGACTCGTCCATATTCAAGAACTGAGTGACCAACCTAAATGTGTATGCCAGTACTGTTTACAGACTTCAGTAGCCATGGCCCACATCACATCCACCCTACCAAATTGCATTGATCCTTTGCAGTCACCCACCATGTAACAGGTTCACAGCAGATGCCATCTCCTTGGCCCTATGCTCATCCCAGGAACATCTGGATAACAAGGATACCTATTAAAAACTGAAAAAAAAAAATTGTGGATGCTGTAAATCAGAATCAAAAACAGAAATTGCTGGAAAAGCTCAGCAAGTCTGGGAGCATGCGTGGAGAGAAATCAGAGTTAATCTTGCAGGTCCAGTGATCTTTCCTCAGAACTGATGGTAGCTAGGTAGCTTTTCCTAGCTACCAGCAGTTTTGAGGAAGGGTCAGTGGACCTGGAACATTAACTCTGATTTCTCTTCACACATACTCCAAGACATGTTGAGCTTTTCTCGCAATTTCTATTTTTGTGACAAGGATACCTGTGTTAGGCTCCTACTTATTGACTACAGCTCCGCCTTCAGTGTCATAATTCAAAACAAACTACGTGCATTGTGAGCCCCCTGCTATACTCCTCATACACTTACAGCTATGTGACCAAATACAGGCTTTACTCCATTTACAAGTTTGCTGATGTTGGTCAGATCTCAAACAACAATGAGACAGACTGCAGGAAAGAGATTGGGTGCTGGCGGCATGGTTTAAAGTCAACAATAGAACATGGAACATTCTCTCCATCAACATCAGCAAAATGAAGGTGCTTGTCATTGACTTCAGGAAGCAGAGCGGAGGGCATGCTCCTGCTTGCAACATTGATGCTGAGGTAGTGACGGTTGAGAATGTCAACTTCTTCAGAATGATGATCACCAGCAATCTGTCCCACATTGACATAATGGTCAAGAAAATACATTAACATTTCTTAGCAGGTTAAGGAAATTTGGTATGTCCCCCAAGATTCTTACCAATTTTTATAGATGCAGCATAGAAAGCATCCTATCTGGATGCATCACAGCATGATATGGCGTCTGCAGATCCCAAGAGCACAGTAGACTACAGAGAGTCGTGGACATAGCCCAATCCATGATGTAAACTAGCCTCCCAACCATTGATTCCATCTATACTTCCCACTGCCTCAGGAAAGCAACCAACATCATCAAAGACCCCTCCCCAACCTGATTACACTCTCTTCCACCCTCTTCTGTCAGGCAGAGGGTATAAAAGTTTGAATGCACATGTGAACAAATTCAACAACAGCTTCTTCACTGTTGTCAGTCTTTTGAATGGACCTCTCAAAAGCTAATGTTGAGCTCTCTCTCTTTGTCTCTCTCCACCTTCTCTTTGGCTGTAACACTGAATTGAGCACTCTGTTCTGCTACCAAGATGCACTTTGACTGGTAGGATTTGCCTGTATAGCATGCAAAACAACAAATCAATCAATCATAGAATCACTACAGTGTGAGTGTAGGCGTTTTGGCCCATTGAGGCCACACTGACCCTCGGAAGGGCATCCCACCCAGACTCAGCACATTCCTGTATCCCTGCATTTCCCATTGTAACCCACCAAGTCTACACATCACTGGACACCATGAGCAATTTAGTGTGGCAAAACCAACCAAACTGTACATCTTTGGACTGTGGAAGGAGACATACACAGCCACAGGGAGAATGTGCAAACTGCACACCAAGACTGGAATCAAACCTGGGTCCCTGGCACTGTGAGCCAGCAGTGCTAAGCACTCCCAGCTACCTTCAATACATTTACATCTTCCCCTAAATAAGGAGACCAAAACTGCACTTGGTATTTGAGATATGGTCACACCAGTGCTCTGTACAACTGAAACATCACGGCCTTATTTTTATGTTCAAGTTCTAATGTAGTAAAAGGTAGCGTCCAATTAGCCTTGTTAACTATGTGCAATTCCTGTATGCTAACGTTTTATATCTCATGCACTGGAATACCCAAGTCACACTCAACCTCTGACTTTCACAGTTGGCCCCTGTTACAGTAATGCTCTGCTTTTTCCTTCTTCCTGGTATTCTTTGTTCTCATTTAAAAGTTGGGAAATTTTTGAACTTTCCAATCCAATTTCTGACAAACTGGTCTAAGGCAGTTTCCTTGCAGCATTTTAATAAGTGTGTCAATTTAATTCCAAAATCCCTGAAGGAATCAGTATAATTAGCTCTTGTGCCAGTCTACACGCAAAAGTATTAACAAATTTCCCCAACAATGTGCAATGTTAGAGTGACCAGCCACATTCCTTTGACTGGAATGTTGTAAGTGGAAGAGAGAACTGGGTGGAATGTATGCCATGTACCTGATCCTTGTTTTGTGACTTCGCTGAGATTGAAGGATCCAGTGACTGTGACAAGTTCTTTTATTTTAAAATAGAACTAACACTAGATGGAGCACTTCACTGCAATCCTCCAGTTTTGATTAGGGAGGAGGGAAAGGTAGAGAGAAGCGACACTTGGCACCTGCTAACCACTTGCATCGCATCTCCATTTTAGCAGCGAGATTGCAGGCCAGCATACTTTAAAAAATTGCTGTAACATCAAGACTCTCCCAGCTGGGAAATACAGACAGTGAAAAACAAGTCGAAACACAAGGGAAACAAATTAATAAATTTGGCACTTGATTAGCATCATTGTAGCTTCAATAAAAGCAAAGTATTTGGCGTTTGAAGTGAACAATTGAAAATAAATTAGAGCTACACATTCTGATTTGGACTGTTTCTCAAATCTGTGGTGCTTCTGAAAGTGCTGGGTCACATTGGGTTACTGTTTGCTGTTGCACCAAAAGACACATTGCCTCATTCAGTTAGCTATTCTTCACAGTCTGAGTTAAGAATGTGTTGCATGTGTTATTTGATCATCTGGGGGCTTCACAGCTGAACTTAGTTCTGTCCTCTCCCATGCATTCACTTTCTAGCACAGATCATTCATTTGGTCAAGGATTGGAACTCTGGCTTATTCTTTTTATCTTCTTGTTGCCCAGGGGTGCTGTAACCTGCTGTCATGTCTCCTCTGCTGTGCTGACTAACGATCATCGGACTTAATACAGGCTGTGAATGAAACCTGACCCCTTGTGATCTGTAAAGCGCTGTGCCACTCTGAGCAATGTATAAAGCCAGGAAGCCACTAGAGTTATAAATCACACCCCTATATTTAAACATTGAAGAATACTGCAGCCTTTCTTGGTTTACTCACCAGCAGTGTGATATATATACACCGCTTACACCGAGATATCATTTAGAAGTTAAGTAATGTTGGAGATTCTATGGAAAGATATGGTTTGGACATTGTTTAATCCTAATCTGCATAAATAACCAGGCTACTGTGCCCATTTCTTAGCTCCTTAAGTTTATATGCAACCCCAAAGCTAGAGCAATTTTGTACTGACTGATGCAGTTAATGGTTTCCAGAAGGATTTAGATTCTACATTCAAGCATAAAACAAAGCCACTTGGCTCTATGTGCTATTGTCTGATCTGTCATTCGTTTCCTTTTACGCTTTCAAACTTTTCACCTTCAATGATTTAGCAAATTTAGTTTGAAATTTGATTTTGAAACCTCATCTTATTTCTGATTCCTTTGCAATTTGCATAAATAGTATTTCTTCTAGTTTTCACTTCCTGTGCCAGTGAAAACAACTTTCTACCCATTTATTTATTTAAACCTTTTTTAATTTTGAAAATTCCTGTCAGATATCCCCTTAAGCTTCTCTGCTGTTAATATAATACAAGTTTGTTTTGAAAACTAACAAGGAGTGCTAATTTTTTAATTATAAAATCCCTACAGTTTGGAAGCAGGCCCTTTGGCCCATCGAATCCACACCGATCCTCCAAAGAGCATCCCATCCAGACCCAGAGATAACAAGATGTAGAGCTGGATGAACACAGCAGGCCATGCAGCATCTTATGAGCACAAAAGCTGACGTTTCGGGCCTACAGCCTTCATCATTTTCTGAAGCAGGGTCTAGGCCCGAAACGTCAACCTTCCTGCTCCTACGATGCTGCTTGGCCTGCTGTGTTCATCCAGCTCTACACCTTTTTATCTCAGATTCTCCAGCATCTGCAGTTCCTACTATCTGTGAAACAATTTTTACCCCATCCAGACCCACCCTGTTTCCCATGGTCAATCCACCTAACCTGCACATCTTTTGATTGTGGGAGGAAACCCATGCAGACACGGGGAGAATATGCGAACTCCAAATAGACAGTCGCCCGCGGGTGGAACCAAACCCAGGTTCCTGGTGCTGTGAGGTAGCAGTACCACTGAGCCATTATGCCACCCAGTACAATTCCTCTCTTTTATTACCTATACAAGATGGCTATGCAGCCTGAACAATAGGTTACAAGCCTCCAGTACTATACTTGACCTTATGATATACTTATTCAGTTCTTGTCATAATATAAGCACCATCTTTGGAAAGGATGTAATGAAAGACAAGAAGAATAATTTGATGTAAAGGGCGAGAGCTACAAGAAAAGATTACAGAACTTGAAGCTCTGCTGAGAAGGTAGTTAATAGGCAGAAATTGTATATGAAATATTAAATACTCTAGATAAGTTAAAACCAGAATATTACTAAAACGTCAAGCTGTTAGGATCAGAGGATATCAATTCCATTCGTGAAAATTAAATTTTAAAATGATTATATTAAGAGGATTTTATTTTTACTGAATGGATAATAAATGTTTGTATCTCATTAGTGTAGAGTACAAATGAGCATTTAAGTTAGGACAGGAGTCAGCCACTTGGTTGCTTGAGCCTGCTATTCAATAAGATATGATTTGATTGCTGCACATTCCTGTCCACCAGTGCTAACCTTTCATCCCCTTGCTTATCAAGAATTTGTCTATCTCTGCCTTAAAAAGCTTCAAAGACTTTGCTTCCACTGCCTTTTGAAGAAGAGGTCCAAAGCCTTGCAGCCTCCTGTGAAATAAAAATTCTTCTCATCTCTTTCTTAATTGGATGACCCCTTTTAAAGAGTGATCCCTAATTCTCGGACATCCCACAGGAAGAAACATCCTCTTCAATCTACCCTATTAAGATTCCACAGAATGTTATATGTTTTCATCAAGTTGCCCTTTACTCTCCTATACTTCAGTGTTTACAAGCCTGGCTTCTCCCATTTTTCCTCATAAGACAACCTGCTCATTCCATTCATTAGTCTCCTAAACCTTCTCTGAGCTGTTTCAACACATTTACATCCTTATTGAAATGAAATCAATATAGTACCCAATATTCCGAACATGGTCTCACTGATGTCCTCTATAAGGGAAGCGTAATTTTCATAAAAACTGGAAGAACTGCAGATGCAGAACAAAAACAGAAGTTGCTAGAAAATCTCAGCAGATCTGTCAGCATCTGCAAAGAAAAATCAGATTTAATGTTTTGGGTCTAGTGATCCCATTCTGACGAAGGATCACTGAATCCAGAACGATAACTCTAATTTTTCTTCGCAGATGCTGCCAGATCTGCTGAGCACAATCTTCATACTTTTGTATTCAGTTCCCCTTACAATAAACAGTAACATTCAATTAGCTTTCCTAACTACTTGCTGGATCTGCGTATTATTATTTTACAACTCACGAATTATGACATCCAGTTCCCGCTGCATTTCAGACCTCTGCAGTCTCTCACCATTTATATAACGTGTTTCTTTTTCATTTCCCAAATTACACTCCATTTTCCAGATTATCACCCACTGATACTACAGCCTTAGTTCTGTTGAATGAAAATTCTAAACACTTGAGTAAAATTAAATGAAGAATTGTAGGTACTGGAGATCTGAGACAAGACAGAGATTGCTGGAGAAACTCAGCAGATCTGGCCACATCTGTAGGAAGAATGCAGGGTTAATGTTTTGAGCCGAGTGACATTTCACCAGAACTCAATCAGTATACTACGTTAGTATGCACTTGAGCGAACTGAAAGCAAAAAAATGCTGGAGATCACAGTGGGTCAGGCAGTGTCCATGGACAGAGAGCAAGCCAATATTCAAGTCTAGATGACTCTTCATCAGAGCTAAAGTGATGTGGAGGGGGCAGCATTTATAGAGTAGTTGAGGAGGGAAGTGGAGTTGGAGTGCTGGGGAGAAAGGATGTTGAGAGTTCAGATTAATTGATCAGAATGTGAGAATGACAGAACAATGGTGTGTCTAACCACCAGACTGGAAAGAACAGACAGTCCCTCTGGGGTAGGGGAATGGGAGAGAGGACGAAGTGACAGAGAATGGATCGAGCAAAGCTTAAAGAAAGGGATGGAATGGAAGTTGGTTCACAATTTAAAGCTGTTGAATTCAATACTAAGCCCAGAAGACCTGATGTCTGAAGACCAGATGTTGTTCTTCCAGTTTGTGCTGTGATTCACTGGAGCAGTTGTGTTAAAATGACCAGCTTTGGGAAGGTCAGGGGTCGTGCTTGTGCACAGACCGAAGATATTCCGTAAAGTGGTCACCCAGTCTGCATTTAGTTTCTCCAGTGTAGAGTAGGCCACATTGGGTGTAGTGAATGCAGTGCACAAGATTGGAGGAGGTACTGGTGAAATGCTGCTTTACCTGGAAAAACTGTTTAGGCCCTTGGATGGTGTGCAGGGAAGAGGTGAAGGGGCAGGTGTTGCGCTCTCTGCAGTTACATGGGGAGGTGCTGTGGGAAGGGATGTTGATGTTGGTGGTCGAGGAATAGACTAGTGTGTCTCGGAGGGAACAATCTCAGCAAAATACAGATGGAGGAGAGAAGGGAAGATGTGTTTGGTGGTGGCATTCTGCTGGAGTTGTCTGAAATGACGGAGAATGATCCTTTGAATGTGGAGGCTGGTGGAGTGAAAAGTGAGATCAAGAGGGACCCGATCATGATGGAAAGGGGCAAGGGCAGGAGCGTGGGTGATAGGTCAGATGCTGTTGAGGGCCCTGTCAGCCACAGTGTGCAGGAAACCATGGTTATGGAAGAAGCAACTCATGTCAGCAGCGCTTTTTCGTAAGATGGCATCATCCAAACAGATACGACGTAGGCGCAGGAACTGGGAGAATGGGATGGAGTTCTTGCAGGACATGGGGTGGGAAGAGCAGGAGTGAAGGTAGCTATGGGAGTCAGTGGCTTTGTAGTGGATGGCAGTGGATAGTTTATTCCCCAAAATGGAGACAGTGAGGTTAGGGATAGGAAGGGATGTGTCTGAAATGGATGATATGAATGTTATACAGGGGTTGAAATTGAAGGCAAATGAACAAATTTTTCAAGGTCCAAGTGGGAGCATGAAGTGGCACCGAAACTGTTGTTGATGTACCAAAGAAAGAGTTGTGGTAAGGGGCTAATGTAGGACTGGAACAAGAATTGTTCACATACTCCATAAGGAGGCAGGCATAACTGGGACCCATGCGGGTGCCCATAGCTACTTCCTTGACTTGGCCGAAGTGAGATGACTTAAAGGAGAAATTGTTCAGTGACAGAATGAGTTCAGCCAAGTGGAGGAGAGTGGTGGTAGATTATTCAGGCCTCTGTCGAGGGAGAAGCCGAGAACTCTCAGACCATTGGTCGGCGCAGTGGCTCAGTGGCTATCACTGCTGCCTCGCAGTGCCAGGGACCCAGGTTCGATTCCACCCTCAGGCAACTGTCTATGTGGAGTTTGCACATTCTCCTCATGTCTGCATGGTTTTCCTCCGGGTTTTCCAGTTTCCTCCCACAGTCCAAAGATGTGCAGACTAGGTGGATTGACCATGCTAAATTGCCCATGGTGTTCAGGGAGGTGTAGATTAGGTGGATTATAGGAGGATGTGTCTGGGTGGGATGCTCTGAGAGTTGGTGTGGACTTGTTGGGCTGTAGAGCCTGTTTCCTCAGTGTAGGGATTCTATGATTCATCCTGGTGGAGAATAAAGATATAGAGGGATTGGACATCCAGTGTACACTTGAGTGCCCGGCTAGCCTAGTGCCATCCTAAAGGAATGTTGCATTTTGGAGATGCTGCCATTCAGATCTGATGTTAAACTTGTTGGTTTCTGCGCAGTTTTAAGATCCATCAATATTATTTGAAGGAGAATAGTGAATGCACCCAGTATCTTGACCAATATTCTGTTCACAACTAGTAGCAAAAGTGAATGAATTTTTCATCTTTGCTTTTCCTAGGAATCGATAGTTCAGAATGTGCTGCTTTGCTAAAACACATTGAATATAACAAGGAGTTATGTAATTATCATCATTAAAAATAGTTGCATGCTCTTCTGAGAGATTTTGGGTAATACAAGAACAATCTTGATGAGAAGCATAACCTTTCTCATCTTGATGTTGTGACACCTTTAAATGTAGGTTTCCATGGATCTTCAAGGGAAGAAGAGCTAATGAACACTCCATTATTTTTTCCCCTTTTCTTTTGCAGTAGTTCTTTAAATGCTTAATATCACATTATATTTCTACAGATGAGAAGCTCTGTGAGAATCTACTGGCACCAATTTACTTTTGTAAAATTGCATTATTATTTTCCCACTGGCCTCTTTGAACTTTTCGTTTTCATTTATATATTCAAAATCAACTACCAGTCTAGATTTAGAAGTAAGATCGCATGTTGCTAAGTTACTGCAATAAAATGTAAATACAATAGCAGAAGGGAAATTGTAACTCAAAAAGAGAACTTTTATGTCTGATGTGGATGTCAATTTAGACAAGACCACATTAAGGGCTGAAATTCAAAGTGCCGAGTGATGCCAGGGTTTAAAAGTGTAGAAGGGAAGACGAGATGGATAGACAATTTAGGCAACATCAAGTTTGATATTAAAAGCTTATAGATTGCAGGAAGGGAGGAGACCTAGGGATTTAAAAGCAATTGAGGCTGGACCATTGACTTCAGTGTCCATGGAAAAGGAGAAGGAAATCCAAATAAAAACCAAAAAAACTATGGATGCTAGATTCAGAAACAGAGTTTGCTGGAAAAACTCAGCAGGTCTGGCAGCATCTGTGGAAAGAAGTCACAGTTAACATTTCAGGTTGCGTGACCCTTCCTCAGGACTGCAGATAAAGAGAGGTGGAGGAACCCATTAGAGTGGAATTCCAGAGATTGTGTCACAGGGGGCAGCTGAAGGTGAAGCAATAAAAATGGGGAGATGAAGGATGCTGGATTCAGAGGAATGTTGTGTTCCTATAAACAGGGAAACAGATTAGGTGGGTTATGGGGGGAATGGGTCTGGATGGGATGCTCCAAGTGTCAGTGTGAACTTGTTGGGCCTAAGGGCCTGTTTCCACACTGCAGGGATTCAATTAATACAAGAGAGCATTCAGTGATCTAGAATTCATACTCCAGGCAGAGTATAGGGCTGGAGGATGACCTGGATTACTGGGGAAAAATCTGAGGTAATAATTTTGTTTGTTTGGGAAGTTGCGCTACTCCACCATCTGTAACCGTAAACATTATGTGACTGCCATTACCTCTGTGATGATATACTTATTGGAATGATCAAACTCTATTTTCTATCACTCTTGGGGTCAGTTTTACGCAGACGTCCTTCCCTATTTGCCCAACACTTCAAACAACACTACCTTTCAATTTTTTAAAAAACGCTTTCATAGCAATGATTAAACTTAAGACAGCATGACTTTTGCAGCATGCAATATCTTGATCAACCTTGACATTTATCTGTGTAAAGATCATATTGTGAAAGCAATACCATTCAAACCAGTATTAGCAGTTTCTAAATAAACAATGCATTTCTGCAGTTTAAAAAGCGTTACCTAAGTAACCTCAAGTAATGTTAAAGCTTATCCCTTATTTTCATTTTTAAAGAAGTGTTTGCCAGGTTTTGGAACCCTTAGAGGATTCTTTTCTTGGGTGATGAAGTGCTTATCCCAGATTCAACGATGGCCACTTCATCATCTGACAAAGGAAGCTCCTCAGAAGCTTGAGAGTTCAGTACTATTCACTAAGGATCAGGTTATGATTTATCGATGGTCCAATAATCAACTTTTAAAAAAAAGAACCGGTGGTGGTGTTGATTATCACAATGTTGAAAAAAGAAAGCCCAACTGCCCTGTTATTTTTAGTTGCAAGCTCCTTTGTCCAGAACATGAAGGCTTTAAATTAACCCACAGAACCTGCTTTCAAAGAGTATTGTATTTGAACAGAAGGTTAGCTGATATTTTCTTGAAGTGTTTCCCTGAAAAAAGCTAATTACAAATCCTGTGTCTGGATTGTATCTTTTACTTAGAATTAAATGCCCAGTAGGTAGCAGCTGCCATCGCACAAAGACCAACATTTCTTTACTGGCAGCACCTGTTAACATTTTGGACTGAGGAAGGGTCACTGAATCCAAAACTCTCCACAGCTGCTGCCAGACCTGCTGAGCTTTTCCAGTAATTTCAGTTTCTGTGTCTTATTTCCATCATTTGCAGTTCTTTTGGTTTATATTCACCATTTCTTTTCTGCTGTTCGCAGTATTGACTATGTATACCCCGGGTTTCTCACCTGATGGCCTGGTCCCATCAAAAGCAATGAGCAGTTGTTGAGGTAGTGCTTATGGTCAAGGATTACCTTGTTTTAGTGGCTGACTTTAGGATGTCAGCCCCATTTAATAGGGGTGCAGGAGTTACTCACTGGAGTGAAGACTACAGAGAAGGGACATTTGGTTCATTTGTCTCATGTTGCCATTGAAATTTCTCCTTCCTGCCCACCACTCTTCAAAGGATATTTGTTAATTCCAGAACTCTTTTGCCTCTGTTACCTGATCCATACCATTGTGGGCACAGATCACTTTTTACGTGAGGAACTGCTTTCTGATGTCAGACCTGAAATGTGCCTTTAGTGTTTTGCGCCTATGCCTCATTCCCTGCAGTAGTAGTTCAACTCGTAATAATGCTCTGGATTAAAATAAACATTTCCACTTGAAATTGGAGAACAGTATAGCACAGAAAGAGACCATTTGGCCCACACATCCTTTCATGTAGCCAGTGGAGCAAAGGGAGAGAAGGAGCATTGAAGGAGAATTCATAATTGAGCAACCTCAGAAAAGCAAAAAACTATCTTAGGTATGTCGTCATTCAAGATAAAAATTCCCTAACTTTTCATAATCGTTCCTCACAATTAGCTGGATACAATATGTGTGTGAGTTGCCATAGTCTTACCAGACCATGGGCTGCTGTCTCATTAGAGAGATGACTGGTGGTGATTTAACCTGAGGGCCACCATACCTCAGACAAAGAGAGAGGTTGAGAAGTCGGATATAATATTGAATGTTACACAGACTTCCATAGTTAAAATGTTAGGAAAAATACTTCTGTAATCTTAAGTTTAAAATCCCGTTATTAACTTGTTAAGTAATGTTCTATAATTGCTCAAAGTTTCCTGCTAGCGTGCCATGATTTGGAGGGTCTAGGGTTTTCTTTGACTTGATGTATACCTTATTGAGCCTTGTTTTGTTAATATTTTTCACAGCCAATGGCTAAGGAATATGTTTCAGTGAGATTTGAATTGATTGTATTTCCAATGAAACGTGATGCAATGTTGCCTGTTAATACAATAAACCAAAGAATAACTAGTGCATTAACTTTCTTACAGCATGACGACTACTATCAGCTTGCGTCAGCACAGTTCAATGAAGCGGCATCAATAGCAGAAGTCCGTGTTAAGTAAGTACCCTGAATATGGACTGTTTGTACAGTCCAAATATTGCACTGAGTCAGAGGAAGAGTATCTGGGATTGCTGATTTTGTTAGGGACCTACTAGTGGGCGGCTGACTGGGCATGGAATATGCCACGCAGCTGCCAGGATTACTCGGCATGACTTGACCATTTTTTAATTAGTCCTTGGGGTACATGACGTCTTCATAAGCTGCTGTAATTTCACACACCTTAGTGGCTGGTCAGGTCACTTCAGAATGCATGTACGATCCAAACATTATGGTCTGTGTCTATAGATGCATATAGAATCAGACAAAGTAAGGATGACAGGTTTCACCTCCTAAAATGCAATTAGAAACTACCTGGTTCATTAAAACAATTTCACAGCTTCAAAGTCAAATTTGATTGTGCCAGTTTTTCTTGTTTCCATATTTTTAAAACCTGAATTAAAATACTCAAACTACCACGGTTGGATTTAAGCTAATTTTATCTGATCATTCTTCCAAACTTCTGAATTACTAGTCCCAAGACATGACAACTACAATAATACCGTCTGGGCATGTTTGTAAAAAGTATGTCTGTAAAAAGTTTGATTTTGAGTTTGATTTTGACCATTTCCAGTGACTTGATGGAGAAAAGCACCACACAACTTGATTTGAAGTCATACAAACTGGGAATATCCTGACAATGTTCTTGAGATCAATGTTAAAAACTGATTTCACTGGATCATGAGATTTTTACAAAAACAGGGAGCAACTTTGGGCTAGGAGAGGACAACAAATGAATCATTATGCTCACTTCAATTTGTTACCCATTTATCCCTGTTAGAAAGGCAACATGCCAGGATGTTGGATGAAGAAGTGTGCTTAGTGTCAGCACGTGATGCACCAATGATGCAGAAGCAGTCAAACAGAAATTGCTGGAAAAGCTCAGCAGCTCTGGCAGCATCTGTGAAGAAGAAATCAGAGTTGATGTTTCAGGTCCAGTGACCCTTCCTTGGAACAGTTCTGAGGAAGGGTCACTGGACCCGAAACATTAACACTGCTTTTTTTTCTTCACAGATACTGCCAGTTCTGCTGAGCTTTTCTAGCAACTTCTGTTTTTGTTCCTGATTTGCAGCATCTTCTGTTCTTTTGATTTTCATGCAGAAGTACTCATTGCTTGAGTACACATACAAAGGGCAGCAAAGGTCTGTAGAATAAATACAGCAGATACCCTGGTTCACACAAAGAAAGGGGGAGAAATTTGATAGTTAAACTCAAAACATTTTGGAGAAATCTTTGCCCAGAGACTGCTTAGAACGTGGAACTTGACACTTGGAATAGTTAAGGTGGCTGACATATATGCATGTAAGGGAAGTTCGACTTCTAAACATTCATTTGATGGCAAGACCAGTATTTGTTGGTCATCTCTAACTGCCCTTGACAAGATAGTGCCTAGCCAACTTCTTGAATAAATGCAGATCAGACAGTCAAAACTATGGGCACTAACTGTGCTGTTAGGAAAGAAGTTCCGGATTTTTGACCCAGCAGCATTGAAGGAATAGTGATAAAGTTCCAAGTGTGTCAATATTGTAGTGGTAACCATTACCGGAATTTGAACTGGGCTAGGCATTTAAACACTGTGGCTACAAGAGTAGGCATTCTGACAGAGAGTTAGCAAGCCAAGCCAAGTCAGACCGGCTAAGACAGGATATTTCAGTACAGTGAAATTAAAATGCTAGGTGACCCTCAAAATTGCCCAAACGTTTCTAAGCATACTTTATGAATAATTGATATCAGACACCAAGTTTGTAGCTTGAACAAAAATGAATAATTTATTACTAATACTGTAACTTCAGCAGATCAAAGTTAAACAATAAGATAATCTAGTTAATGTCCGTGATTTAAGCCCTGTCTTCTTTGATCATAATTCCTGCTCAAACACATAAAGTTAAAGGATAAATTGAAAGAAAATAAAAGTTCTAACTGGCCACTTCATTTAAGGAGATTTGAATGACGGTTGCTAAACCTTTATGCAATCTTTAGATAATGAGTTGTTCACCAACATGTGGCACTGTATATGTTGCTTGAATTCTGAAGTCACCAACCAATATAAACAGCTTCCATAGGCTACTGGAGACATTTATATAAGTCTTACAGATTGGGATTGTTTTCTCAGAGCTTTCAACAATTCGATAACTAGTGAATAACTAGACAATCACCAAGACTCCATTCAGTAGATACAATGCCACCTGTTCAAAATCCAGTCCAAACTGTTTGGTCTTTAGTGTTTGAAAGAGAGAAGGCAAAATCGGATGTAATGGTATTACAGTTAAATAAAGGTAATTACAGGGGCATGAGAGAGGAATTGATGAAAATCAACTGGAAGCAGAGCCTAGCGGGGAAGACAGTTGACCAACAATGGCAGGAGTTTCTGGGTGTAATTGAGGACACAGTACAGAGGTTCATCCTAAAGAAAAGAAAGATTATCCGGGGTGGGATTAGACTGCCATGGCTGATAAAGGAAGTCAGGAAATATATCAAAGAAAAAGAGACAGCCTATAAAGTGGCCAAAAGCATTGAGAAATCAGAAGATTGGGAAGGCTACAAAAACAGACAGAGGATAACAAAGAGAGCAATAAGGAAGGAGAGGATCAAATATGAAGGTAGGCTAGCTAGTAATATTAGAAATGATAGTCAAAGCTTCTTTCAATACATAAGAAACAAATGAGAGGCAAAAGTAGATATTGGGCCGCTTCAAATTGATGCTGGAAAGCTAGTGATGGGAGATAAGGAAATAGCTGATGAACTTAACAAGTACTTTGCGTCAGTCTTCATAGTGGAAGACATGAGTAGTATGCCAACAATTAGGGAGAGCCAGGGGGCAGAGTTGAGTATGGTAGGCATTACAAAAGAGAAAGTGCTAGAAAAGCTAAAGGGTCTAAAAATTGGTAAATCTCCTGGCCCCGATGGGCTACATCCTAGAGTTCTGAGGGAGGTGGCTGAGGAAATAGTGGAGGCTTTGGCCGTGATCTTTCAAAAGTCACTGGAGTCAGGGAAAGTCCCAGATGATTGGAAAATTGCTGTTGTAACTCCCTTATTTAAGAAAGGATCAAGGCAAAAGATGTAAAATTATAGGCCGATTAGCCTAACCTCGGTAGTTGGTAAAATTCTAGAATCCATTGTCAAGGATGAGATTTCTAAATTCCTGGAAGTGCAGGGTCAGATTAAAACAAGTCAGCATGGTTTTAGTAAGGGGAGGTTGTGCCTGACAAACCTGTTAGAATTCTTTGAAGAGGTAACAAGTATGTTAGACCAGGGAAACCCAGTAGATGTTATCTATCTAGACTTCCAAAAGGCCTTTGATACAGTGCCTCATGGGAGGCTGCTGAGCAAGGTGAGGGCCCATGGTGTTCGAGGTGAGCTACTGGCTTGGGTTGAGGATTGGCTCTCTGATAGAAGGCAGAGAGTTGGGATAAAAGGCTCTTTTTTGGAATGGCAACTGGTGACAAGTGGTGTCCCGCAGGGTTCAGTGTTGGGGCCACAGCTGTTCACCTTATATATTAATGATCTGGATGAAGGGACTGGGGGCATTCTGGCGAAGTTTGCCGATGATACAAAGATAGGTGGACAGGCAGGTAGTACTGAGGAGGTGGGGAAGCTGCAGAAAGATTTAGACAGTTTAGGAGAGTGGTCCAGGAAATGGCTGATGAAATTCAACGTGAGTAAATGTGAGGTTTTGCACTTTGGAAAAAAGAATACAGGCATGGACTATTTTCTAAACGGTGAGAAAATTCACAAATCAGAAGTGCAAAGGGATCTGGGAGTGTTGGTCCAGGATTCTCTGCTGGTTAACTTGCAGGTAGAGTAATTAAGAAAGCGAATGTAATGTTGTCGTTTATCTCAAGAGGGTTGGAATATAAAAGCAGCGATGTGCTTCTGAGGCTTTATAAGGCTCTAGTTAGGCCCCATTTAGAATACTGTGTCCAATTTTGGGCCCCACACCTCAGGAAGGACATACTGGTGCGGGAGTGTTTTCAGCGGAGATTCACACGGATAACCCCTGGAATGGTAGGTTTAACGTATGATGAACGGCTAAGGATCCTGGGATTGTACTCATTAGAGTTTAGAAGGTTGAGGGGGGATCTAATAGAAACTTACAAGAAAATGTATGGTTTAGAAGGGGTGGATGCTAAGAAGTTGTTTCCGTTAGGCGGGGAGACTAGGACCCGTGGGCACAGCCTTAAAATTAGAGGGGGTAAATTTAAAACTGAAATTTGATGACATTTCTTCAGCCAGAGAGTGGTGGGCCTGTGGAATTCATTGCCGCAAAGTGCAATGGAAGCCGGGACGTTGGATGCCTTCAAAGACATTGAAGAACTCAGAGGTGAGTTGTTTCTTGAGGCTTCCTGGTGTCTGATCAGCTGCTAAGGCTCCAGTGTTTTTGTGCCAATAGAATCAGTTTCAGATCAATGGTAACCCTCTGGATAGTGGGAGACTTCGCATTAATAATGTTGTTAAATGTCAAGGGGTGGAAGAATGTCTTGATGGGGTGAGATAAAGAAGGTTGTGTGGGCCATAAAGCCTAGCACCCACCAGCTGGGACAAATGGACTGGTTGTTTGCTGTAAAAGCGTTACAGTTCTAGGTTGAAATGAAATGTTCAAACAATTATATTCGTCAGCTGCATATTGCAACTGGGTATTAATATGATGGTATTCAGTCACGTGAATCAGACCATAACACTTCAAACCATTTTTTTAAACAACATTGGGTTGCTTTAATTTTAAATAGATGCTGTGAAGGCAGCGCCACCTTTGTACTTGCCTTTCTTGTGTGCATGCCTGTATTCAATAAAACTTTATACTTGTGTTGTGGTCCATAAATGGAACATATGTGAAGCAGATGGAATTTTAGAACATTTATATTTGTCAAATCCTGATAAAAAGAAAAAAGAAAACAGCTTTCTGTGTAACCTCCACAGACCCAATTTCAGTGGAAAGATCTTTATTCAATAAATCCTGGTCAATAATAGGTGAGTTAGGCTACTGCTTTTCCTCATGTTTGGAGTGCTGCCTCTTCAACTATCCGTCTCTAACTTGTCTGCTTCTTTAGATCAGAGTCAGGGTGTCTGATGTTTAACCTTCAGCTCTTGTTCATTATTCCCTCTTTGTTCAGTTTAATTAAAGCACCCATTCATCTACCTCTTGTTCCACTTCTGGTGAGTTCTGCACATTGGAAATGCCATTTTCTGCCTTTCAGAAAGATGTACACTTTCATCCTTACCACTTCCATTTCTATGCACTAATTCCAGCTTTGTGTTCTAGTCCTGTTTTCCACATTTTCTTTAAATATTTTCCAGAGGTGGTGATGAGACAGTATTTCTATTGCGCTTGGAGGTAGCGAATGGGGCCAGAATTTAGATAGGGAAAGGTCTACTGTGCCTAAAAGTATGTAGGCGATTTTTTTTGGAAACTGGGTATAGACAAAGAGAAGACAGTGAATGTCATCCAGGACGCCCACTGTGACAAAATGATTTGGAGCCTCAAAACAAACTCAGAGGCCACTGAAGAAGCTTAGCAGGTCTGGCAGCCCTGAGGGAGAGAGAAACAGAATTAACATTACAAGCCTGATGTACCTCCTCT